>NC_056569.1:26214460-26256848 GCF_013358625.1 Macadamia integrifolia | reverse complement strand
ACCCTCCTCTCCGGTGTGCCAGTCATTTAGTGGACATCGGACGACTCGTAGCACTGGATCACGCATCCTTAATTGTCTCTGATTCATTCAATGTGCATTGAAGGGGATGGGGCAATTGAGAGGACCTCGTTTTGTATAGGTCATATCCACGGATTTCAATCACACTCGGCAGCAGTTGTAGTAAGTAGGGGTATCAATTCTCAGGCCGCACCAGTAGTAAAGGTGTTAATCCGTTCGGTTTGATGTATATGGTGTGGTTCAGTTTGATTCATATTTATTTGGTTGAAATCAAAATCACCTCATTTATTAAATAATTGCACTTTCTAAAACCGCAACTGTGTAGTAAAAGGTTTTGGTTCCACGGTTTTTAAATGGTATCGATTTTAAACCATTTTGATTGTGGTTTATTCTATATGGTTTCTAAACGGTTAGCAATCGATTAACAAGTTTATTCGCATGCTTACTAAAATTTACTTTTGTTGATAAATGTTTCAATCTTGTATCAAATTAAATGAGGCATTGAACAAGCAAAGATTTATCTACATAACTACATATTAGGAATAAATTATTGAATAGACTGTTGAACAACCTCTATAGTCTTTAATTCTCCCCTAAATTAAACAATTGTGTTTTCTTAAAATAACTAAATATTTAATCATTATACGGGTTAATTGGATTGGTTTTGACGGTTTAAATGGTTCGATTTTCACAATGTTAATTCGGTTTAAAACCAACGGGTTAAACGGTTAAGACCGACCAAACCCATTTAACTAATCGGTCTTAAACTTGAAACCAGAACCGAACCATTTACTAAATGGTTTTGCGATTTCGGTGTAAATGGATCGGTTCGGTTTCTGTTTCAAATTCATATCCTTAACCAGTAGGCCCGACAGAGCCCAATACATTTACGGCCTGACCTGGACGGCCCAATTAACAAACTTGTCAGGCTTGGGCCCGACATGTTTATTAAAATGGGGGTTCACGATGTAGGTAACTAGCCCGACCGAACCAACACTTTTATAAGCCCGACTTGAACCGACTCGTTGTAACCACACCCAACCCGACCCCTTTAGTGTTATATAAAATTCCTATTTTGCCACTACTAGCAAGAAACTAATTAAATTTTGTTACCTTTTGCTTTGTAATATGATTTGATTTAATTAACCTTTTTGTTTTGTAAGTTGTAATGGTCATCATTTATTTTTTTCATTTTATTTTTTAAGAACAACTATAATCTCATATCACTTATCTTATTTATTAAAGAGTTGCATCACATATTTCTAGGCCTTCAACCCGCTTAAGAAAATAATTTTATGGTAGACACTTTTAAAGCTCGTTTAAAGTTCGTTTAGACTTAAATAGGTATGTAGCCCGGCTAAGGCCCGTTTAAGGAAGCCTGACACTGACTGGCTCGATTATAAACCGTACCATGCCCCCCAAAGCCAGGCCCGTATATTTAAACGGGCTTTCACTGTGCAAGGCTTCTAAGTGGTCAAACTCAATTAGCTTCGGTTGAGACCGGCCCAATCCGACCCATTGACACCCCTAGTAGTAAGTGTGTATAATCCATGGATTTAGTTATTGGTATTGTTATTGGTATAGACCAATATCAATATCGGAGATGATCAGTAGGTATCGATCACTTTTGCCCCTTGTTCTTCACAAAAAATATGTTTTTTTACTGTTTACCCCTTAAACAATATAGGTAACTGATTGAGATCGGTCAAGGATCGGAGATCGATCTTAATCGATACCAATATGATAAGGCCAATACGATACCGATACTTGAAACCATGGTATAATCACTATCTCTAGTAGATTTATGCAACGTTGGGTCTCTATTAAACCTTACTCAAGATTCATAGATTAGACTATCTCGTATTGTTATAAAGAGATCAATTTAGTTGCAGATACTCTTACAAAAACGAAGCGCAAGTCAGCGTGATTCTTACTCCTGGATTTCTTCTCCTAAATTTAATTCACAATGTTATGTGAGGTTTTTTTTTCGGTAGAATTATGTGAGGATTTTAGCTTTAGGTAGGGGTGTCAACCGGTCGGGTCGGTTCGGTTTCGGTCGGGCTTAATCGGGCTTGAAGACTTTCAAAGGCTACACCGTGTCCGCCCATTTAACTAATCGGGCTTAGTTATTGAGGGCATGGTACACTTTATATTCGGTCGGTCGGTCTCGGGTTATAATCGGGCCACCTTAATCGGGCTTTAGTCGGGCCTTAACCGGGCTACGGACATGTTTAATGTTAAACGGGCTTTAACCGGTTTTTAAACGGGGCCTCTTTAAAATGTGCAATTATATTCCGGCCCACTTATGCAAGCCCAAAAAAATGACAATAAATCAATAAATGATAGAAAATATAACCATTATTTAAAATGTGAACATGTCTTTACTTTTTAGTTTTTATTCTTTAATTTGGGGGGTAAAATAGGTATTCTACAATCATTAAAGGGTCGGGCCAAGTCGGTGCACAATAGGCCGGTCTCGGTCAGGCGCCCGACGGTTCAAGTAGCAAAACCGAGATCGACCATTTATAAACGGGCCGGGCTCAAGCCCGACACGTTTAATAAACGGTCCGGGCCGGGCCGGTCTTTAAATGGTCGGTCCCGGTCGGTTTACCCGATTCGGGCCACAAATTGACACCCCTAGCTTTAGGGAAGACTCTGTTATATGTTTGAAAAATTAATTGTATGGCAATTGAGATCTGCCTTTTTTATTTTAGAGCTGCTTGTAGCTTCTTACTGATGGCAATGCCTTAAGTGGGTGCCATTCGTGGCTCTTTCGATTGTTTTTTTTTTTTTTTTGATGGCCATGCCAGAGGGAGATTTTAGTCAACCTTGTATTTTTCGCGTCTGAGTATGCTCGAAGATTAATCATTTTATACATATTATTTGACGATATAATATTTCTGATACATAGCAAAAAAAAAAGAAGGGGATGGTGGGGGGAGGCATAAAAAATGTTCTACCTGTTCAAAGTTTGTAACTAAAGATCTCTACCATTGAACAGTTTTACTCTGTATTCGTGTTGCTAGGTTCTGACTCGTTGCCTTTTTTATCCCACTTTCAAATCGTCATAAGAGATCTCTAACATTGTGCACATGTAGGACCTACATTCCCAAACAATAAACTTTCTTTCATTTTATTCAATATTGGAACGGTGATGTATACAGAAATGGTGGCTATAGGAGAAATTTTGAAAACTATACTTGAAACAAATAATAAGTCGTAAGTGTACCCAGTGGGAAACCATGGCACTAGCTAGGGGTGTCAATTGGTCGGTCCGGCTCGGTTTCGGTCCGGGTTGAGTTGGTTTCGGTGTGAAAAAGTTGAAACCAAAACCGAACCAATAAGGAAATTCTGGTTTCGGTTTGGTTTCGGTTTCGGTGCAGTTTGGTTTCGATTTGTCTTCGGTTTCTTAAATCGATTTGTAACCGGGTTGGTTTTGGTTTTTTGTCTAGTTTGGATTCGAATTTCCATACAAATGTATACAAAACTATGTAATTTTTTTTTTTTTTAATGAATTTTAGGGTGTTTCGATTTCTTACCGGTTTTGTTTCGGTTTCGGTCTGGGTTTTGAGCCGGTTTCAGTTTGGTTTCGGGTTCATCCGGTTTCCGATGTGGTTCGGTTTGGTTTTGGGGTTGCAATACTCGAAACCGAACCGAACCAATAAGGCTTCGGTTCGATTCGGTCAGTATTGTTATCAGTTCGATCCAGCTGGTTTTACCGATTCCATTTAGGAATTGACACCCCTAGCACTAGCAATGGTTATCATGTAAGTTTTTTGGGTCTTTCAGGGTGAGGAGGGAATTTCTTCATCTATAATGATGTGATTTTTCTTTTTCTTTTTTTTTTGGGGTGTGTGTGTCAAATGTGACTTTTATGGTCAAACTCTGAACTCTTGAATTATGACTTCCATTGTTAAACTCCCACCACTTGTTTTATTTTTCATTTTTGTGGTTGGCGCTCCTTATCTTATGAAGTCTAAAATACTTCCCGCATCCAATGGAAGGCCTACCCCCAAACCCCTTCCACCCCCTCCCCAGAAAAAAAATAAAAAAAATAAAAAATAAAGGGTATAATATGGTAGTTTAGATAAATCTATCTTCAGTGTGAGTGAAAGGAAACTCAATCTATGAATATATGATCGGAATTGCATATGGTCGATTTATGATAACAATTAAAAGATAGTCTCACCAAATCAATCTCATCACATGGAAACAGTTTTCTGAATGATTTGCATGTACAAGTTAAAATCATTTAATCAAAATTAAATCAAACCGTTTAATTCATAACCAGTAAACCGTTTATTAATTGATTCGATTTTGACACTAAGAAGTGAAGCCATTTAATAAACAATTCAGTTTGGCATTCTATATACATTTTCTAATGTTTTTAGTTGATTTAAACCACGTAAACTAATGTAAATTTATTTTATTTCTTAAGTCACAAATTTTATTTTTTTTTTGGTACAACTTAAGTCACAATTTGATCCTATACGCGGTGGTTCAAGCTGATCAGATTTCTCAATTAGGCTTCAAAAATAGATTCGTTCCCAATTGGGCCCAAACCTATAAATTTGAATTGACAACAAAATCAAAACAGATACAAACCATTTGATATGTACACACTGACTCACCCCACATACACACATCCAATAACAAAAAAAATAATGATAGAAACATTTTAATAATTGGTTTTGAATAGGGGTGTCAAAACCTAGTCCAAACTGATAAAATCTGAATCGAACCAATATTTGGACAGAGGTATGTTGGAACCGGCTAAAAATTGATCCAAACCGAACCGACCAATAACAAACAAAAATCAAACCAAATGAAACCAACAAAAAAATAAATGATTATGAGATTATAAATTGGTGAATTGACCATCCATTTTTTTACAATATTAGTGATCAAAATTTTCATTGTAGGGGGAATTGTTACAAATCATTAAATATTAAGTAATGAATAGAGAAATTAATTTATAAATTGTAACAATGCTTCCATTGATTTCCTTGTTCACTATACAAAACTAGTTGGATAATTAAATGAATGATTGGATAGGGTTCATTTTATGATTTCAATACTAGTTATCTTCTTGATAATTTGTTATCCGTTAGTTTCGATATTAGTTATATTCCCCTTACAACGATAAATCATAATTTAATCATAAATTTAAAGTGTTTTTTTTTTTTGTCAAATATTGTCACTATAAGTTATGAATGTAAGATTTCATTATGATTCAAACCCAATAATAAACCGATCTAAACCGGTATTAAACCAATATTGAAAAACCAAAATAAACTAAAATCAAAGAGGACCGAAACTGAAACCCATCAAAAAATGAAGTTCATTAACGGATTGGTTTTGGTCTCCCTCATTCCTAGGCCGAAACCGATTCAACCCGATCAAAACCAAACCAAACCGACCGATTAACACCCCTAGTTTCGAATTCGAGGTATTCGAACCATTTAATAAATGGTTTAATTTTGATTTATACCCTTCACTATTTGAATCGAACCAAAACTGAACCGATTAACACCTCAGTTGATACTACATATGTGCTCTGAAGGCGCATTTTATAATGGGTTCCACTTTGAACGAAGAATGATCACTATTGAAGGACATACTGGAGTCAAGGTTATAGGAATCATTATTGGTAACGGTGGTTGTATCAATCACCATCAATATGAATACAATACTGATTGGTTCAGTTTTAACCGTTTCACCCATTGATTTCAAACCGAATTGACACTATAAAAATCGAACCGTTTACACCGTCAAAACTAACCCGTATAGCAATTTTAATAGAATAAGGGATTAACTAATGTGTTTTTTAGTGTCTCATGCTCTTTAACTTTAAAACACTAACAATAAGTTGTGTTCATTATTAGCTTCGTTTGTATTTTCACATTCTCCATGTAATGTTTTATTTTGCTTAGTTTTTTTTGTATGCTTTAACAAAACATGATGGGTTTAATTTATGGAAGAATTAAGGACCATAAAGGCTACCCAACAGTATATTCAATAATTTACTCATATTATGTAGTTATATAGTTAAATCATTGATTGTTCAATGTCTCAATTAATTTGATATGAGATTGAAGCGTTAATCAACAAAAGCAAATATTAGTAAGCATGCGAATAAACTAATAAATTAATTGCTAACCGTTTAGAAATCGTATGGATTAAACAACGACCTAAATCGTTTAAAACCGTGAAATCGACACCATTTAAAAACGAAACCATCTAGTAAACGGTTCCGATTTTAGAAAATGCAACCATTTAGTAACTGGTTCGGTTTTGGTTTCAGCCAACTAAATGTGAATCAAACCGAACCGTATACACCGAAACCCAATTGATTAACACCCTTAGGTGAAAGTTTTACTCTCCCCTCTCCTATTTCTCCCACAAATACTCTTTCCTTCCTTTCTTACGGACAAAACCCTCATTCATGGAAATCTTACGACACGTTCTCTAGATTGTTTGGAATATCGGATGCAAAGCCCAATGTTACTTCAGAATTAGATCCTCTTCATGTATATTCACTTGTATTTACACTCTTTTTTTTCTTTTTCATAAATACCCCTCTTTACCCTTTAAATGACATCAAATAAGATGGGTGTTGGCACCACACGTTGATTTACCTGTATGTGTAGAGGATCTCAACTCCTTCATCACTCTCTCTTGAAATATGCCCCTCAACAATCCTTCTATCAAATGGATACATCTCTCTAGGGGTGTCAATGGGTTGCTTTGGATCAGGATTTGGTTTGATTTCATCAATTTGTGGTGTGAAAATTAGTGAAAGCAGAACATGAACTAACAAAGATGCATTGGTTTCGATTTTTATTGATTTCTCTTATCGATTTACTATCAATTTGATTTCAATTAAATATCAATTTACCATTTAACTATATTAAAAATATGAAAAAATATATTGTTAAATTAAATTTTGGGTTTCTTTCAGTTTCTTGTCAGATTATATCAGTTTTGGGCTTTTGACCTGCTAGTCTTTCAAGTTCAATTCAGTGTGTCATTGATTTTGATGCGGTCTGATCTGGTCTTTGTCTTTGAAAAACACCAGCCCGAAATATGATATAATATTATAAGGTCGTATCGGTTTCAGTTGGGTTCGATTTAGATCGGTCCGGGCTAGATTTTGACACCTTTGCCTTTCTTCTATAAATACTCCCTCCTCCCTCTTACGGATAAAACCCTAATTTCTAGGATAATTTGTTGCCCTATCTTTTTGAACCTTGTGCCCGGCCCAGTTGCCCCTTTCCCGAACGACCATTCTCTCTCTCCGTCTCTCTCTCACTCCGAGAGAGAGGGAGAGATTATTTTCATAGCTTCCTTTCAATGAAAATACCCTTCGAAGGAGGAGCGACAGTGGATTGCAGAGAAAGGATAGGTTCGTGGCGAAGATTAGGGTAATGGGAGCGGATGAGAGAGGTTTAAGGTTTTGAAAGGATGGGGAGGATTAGGGTTATGATTACAACAAAAAAAACCGGGGATGTATTCGAAGAGGAGTAAGATTTGTGAATCTCACTCACCCCATTCCTTCTCTTTCTCTCTCAAATCCTTACTCACGTAACGCTCTCACAGATTCTTCCCTTTCTTCAGTCCACTAGAGGTCGGTTCCTCATCTCGAGTAGATACTACGATGCAGCACTGGGTGAAGTTGCAGCCAATGAATGACAAAATTGTTCTCAATCAACAAAAACCTGGGTGGAGCCGGTTCGTCTTGGCTTGGGCTTCCACAGCGCTTCTGTCGGCCAGACAATGCCATCGCTACTGCATCAATGTGGGGATTGTAAGTTTCTCTATGTAAATGAATTCAATATGAATATGAATTAGACGGGCATCGCCTGAATCGTCTTTCTGAGGAAATATTTCGGAGTTTTTTATGTTTTTCTGTTCCACTTTCTGTACATTCACGCACTCATTGCAAGTATTTCAGTGTATAGTCACTATGATCACACTTCCAAGATCGACCCTCTCACTTGTGGGTCCTTTGGAACTGATTTTGATGGTGACTAAGACACTTGATTCGTCAATGTGAGTTGTTGAAAGCTGATTTTAATTGTTGATTTTAATGGAGATGTGCTTCAGTTCTTGTTCAATGAGGTTATTTCTTATGTTTTATTTCAGAAGGGTTCAAAAGCGGCTGTCAAGTTATTTAATTCTGTACAACCTCTGCTGATGTAAAATATTTTTTTCAGTAGATGTTAGTGTTGGCTTGAAAGATTTCTTCATTCACATAGTAGACACTGAAGATCTTTAAATGTTTTTTCCAAGATATGTCACCTTTCCTCTTTCAATTGAAATCGACATATAATGAACTGGTAGAGCTGCAAGTTGAAATTTACTTGAGAAGCCTAAAACTGCCGGTTGTGAATTTCATTTTACAATTATTTTCACTAGGCAGAGTAATTGACTCAAAATGTGATTCAGCTATTACAAAGGTTGTCCAACAACTTGGTTTCTTAGGCATGCAGCAATCCGATAGGGGGAATTTTTACTTGAGGAACTTAGTTGCCTTCATTTTTCCTGGGAAAATATTCTATTAATGGAGTTGAATACCTATCTGGGGCATTTGGTCTGATAAAGAGCTGTTTCTTTCAAGGTTTGAACCCCTTTGAGGAGTTGGTCCATTCTTATTCTTCTAGAGAAGTGCCTATTTGTTCACATGGAGAACTAACTGAACCTGGAGCACTGTTCAAGAATTTAATGTCCGTTCTTCGGGGTGTTGTTATATGCTACGATGGGACTGTGAGAGATGTTTGTAGCAATTCTGTGGTCCACTTAGTATGGTGAGGACTGGGGAGGCTGTAACTAATCCCAAGAGTTTCTATGCTGCTGGTGAGCCTGTAAGTGATTTAGTTGTGACTGCATTTTCAAAAATCCTGCATATAAGGCAGTTCATGATTCTTATCCAAGTAGCAATTCATTGTGGGAAATGATGAAGGTATTTATTGGTTCAATTAATTTCCAAATTCATATATCTTTGTATTCCCCATTGACCCTTTTTTTTTTTTTAATATAAATTTTGTATGAACGTTTCTGCGCTTATAACTTTCAGAAAATATTTCAAGAATAAGCATATTGATTGACGTATAATAATGTACCTGAATGGCTGCGGTTGTGGGACAGATAGGGAAAATGTTGCATGTATAGTTCAGAATCAGTTGGAGAGAGTCGGCCTGGACGATATATTAGTTGATTTTATGATTATGTAATTTTTATTATCTTTAATTCCCATTTCCTTTTTTTCAAATATTTAGTTCTTGTTATAACAGGGATTTAGGGTTCAATCGTTAAGCCATTTTTCTGGAGTTCCTGTTTGGATACTGTTTCTGCATATGCTTAGTCATCTTATTATTATAGCATTTTACTTGAACGATATTTTAATTACTCCAATTTTTTTAGTTGTTTGCTCAAATAGTATAACTGTATATTGCCAATTCAATCTTAAAACATTTTTTCAATTCACTGGTTTAAATAAAAGTGAAATATCCATGTCATTGGTCATACATCTGATCTCTTTTTGGTCAAATGTCTACACAATTTACTAGTTATACATTTATAAATAACCTATACTTGCCTCATGTATGATCAGAAAAATCATGACAGTTTGCTAGAATATCTGCAGTTTGGATGGTGATGATCATCTAACTATATTTGTCTTGGAAGTACTCGTGACATTTTTTTTTTTAGGGGGTGCGGGTGTGGGTGGGGGAGTTGTTTGACTTGTAAATCATGTACAAATATTACATTTATGATGATAATGACAATTTGATTGCTATTCTAACAAGTGTTCTAGAAAATGGATGGACCTGATCGTTAAACCGTTTGGACTGTGAAGCACAATTGTCATGAGCATATCGATGTCAACTGTTAAGTAGCATGATCCTCTCCCCCCCCCCCCCCTCTTCTTCAACACCATTCACTGGTTAATGAAGGCATTATCACCAGATGGTCAAACTATTTTTACTGTCAAAACCAAATAGTCAGAATGTACGTCAGGAGGTATCTCTTTTTGGTAAATATTGTGGATGGGGTTATATCAGACTATCAACTACATTGCCTTGCAATAATGTTTCTCCCCGTCTTGGTTTCATAAACATCAATCACTGAATTCTCTGATCTTTTTTCATACAGTTTTGTTTTATATATTAGCCATATCTGTAATGTAGTTGCATTTCTTCATGCAGAGGATTGTCTGGAGAAGGGTATGTCTGGTCATATAGATTAGTGTTTCTTATTGGTGTTTCCAAGGCTGTACACTCCGTACATTCTGGCTTGATCCCTGGCTTGTTTAACAACCAACTGAAGGAAAATAATGTGTTGCTAGATGAGCATCAGGTTGCAAAGCTTAGTGAATGCATTGTCCATAATCCCAGAAGAAATTAAGAAATTGAAAAAATTGTTAATTGATGTTAGAATTATTGACTAAATAATTTATTGCCCATATTTCCTTAATTACAATTTACTCTTTTGACACAGTTTCCACTCTATTTGTAGGCTAAGAGAGAAAGCCACAAATGGTATATATATGGTGATCAAGGCAGGTATGATGTAGCATCTGAAGACTCATCCTACTCAGATGATTCCAATCCAAGCACAAACTAAAAGTATGCCATTTCGCTCGAAGGCGTTAAACTACGACTATTAAGTTAGTGAGATAGTCATGCTGGTGGACTTAAAAAGGATCCAGTGCCCTTCTAGGTTAGAAAGCATTTTGTGATTTTGCAATATCTCCGTTAGAAAAGTCAAGAGCTGTGTGAAGCCTTAGTGAGGGTTTCCCTATCAAAATAATACCAGCTTAGGTCGGAGGCAACTGGGAGCGAAAGCGTTTGCCGGATGAAAAATCCGCAGTATAAGTCCTAACCGTATAGTGATGATTATTTGGATATGAGGATATGGTGGTGGGACCGCCGAAGGAAACTCACTGAGTTGCGTGGATCACCCTCATGGACATCCGAGAGAGTATTGCTTTTTGTGACACGTGGAATCACTCTAGTGGACAATCAACTCCACTAAGGATCAAAACACGAGGAATGATGTTATTGGACTGATAATTTAAACAAGGATTGTGTGTTTGTTCCAAGACATGTGGAATCATTTCATCGGTTTGTCAACTTGGACAAGGATTTTGTTTGCTTTTGGTTATGTTATGGTCGAGTCATTTTTTCCTTTGGTAAAGTCTTGGTTGCTTTAATTGAAATCAGTATTGGTCCTTGCTTGTAATTATCTATGAAAGGAAGTGCATGGTTGTAAATTGTCCTCCCCCCTGAAGACTATAGATAGGGGCTTTGTGTTGTGTTGGAGGCATAACTGGGGAGCTGTCCTAACCTCCATGTGGAATCTTGTAGTGTCGTATACTTCTTCTTCTTCATAATAAAAAACAGGCCGAGCATCCAGTTTGCTAGGAGTTTCCCCTATCAAAGGTTTTCTCCATCATCAAAAGTTGTCTAGTGTTCCAGTGCATTCTTCTCTATTATTGTTTTTATTTCACATTTGACAAGTATGCTCTACGGTTGCCTATCAAATGATCGTCCACATCAAAATCTTGGTATGAACACTCTCCATTTTTAAGTTTTTGGGAAGTGCTTTACAAATCCGTTCATGATCATGGACTATTATCTAAAGATAAAGTGCTCTACCTGGTGTGTATATATATATATATATATATATAGGGAAAAGGACAGGTATCTGGTCGTGTTCCCTATGCCCTCTCGCAAGGGGCTGTGAAATGATCAAGCAACCTCCCATGTTGGATGCCCCAATGTGCTGTCCCATTGGCTACGCCACCCGTGACCAGGTAGCGATATCCTCAACCCATATATATTGAATTTTTTAATAGATCCCCTTATTAGATTCCATTTAATTATTTGTCAAATTCAAGCTTTTGTTATTTAAAAGAACAGCTGTCAATGGTACGCAAGTGTTTTATCAAAAATATGTTGCTTCTAATCAGTGACTTAGGTAACTATTGTATGTTATGCACGAGAGCCTATTTGCCTGTAGGCCCTATAAACACTCCTTCTGGAGCCTAACTATATGAACAAATCTGATCACAAACTGGTTATTTTCATCTCAGTATTATTTTAATGCCATTCTTATTCACTCAATATGTCCAAAAGGGTAGTCATTGTAACCACTTGATATCTCTTTGACCACACATTGTCTTTGTTTGTGCATTAGATCTTCTTAAAGTATAGAAGTTGTGGTTGTAAATAGGAAGGCTTTACAGTGATACTGATCTTTTGTATTTTGATTTTTGGTACCAATCAGTGCTGATCTTTCTATCTTTACTTCACAAAGTAAACTGTATTTTCATTATGTGGGACTTCTTTTTTATTTTTTTTCCCCTAAGCTTTTATGGCATGCTTGGAAACTTAATTAGCAGAGAATACTGGATCATTACTGTATGTGACTGGAATAAGTTCTTTTCTTCACTTTTGTGAAAGTTGTAGAAGTTGATTCTGTATCTAATCAGTTGGAAACTTGGTTCGAGGAATTGGATCGGTATTGGCCTTGATTGATCCAACCCCGGTTTCGTCTTCTCAAACCCTTGGCTGGAAATGCAATTTTCTCTGTCAATTTGAATAGTATTGTTGCAGTGGGCAGTCCAGGAAGCTGTCTTTATAGGTCAATGTTGGGAGTTATTTTTTATTTTTTTTAGTCATAGTAACCCTGAAGACTGAAAGTTTAAAGTTGGATTTGATATGTGGAGGGCTTTAAGGTTTTGTGACAGGCTTATGCCCCATGAACTATTGGTTGAGGTATTTTCCTCCTTTTAGATTGTTATAGATACCCTGATCTAGTAATTGGACTACGACACCACTCTTACGTGGATGTGGTTAGTGTTGCTTATGTAAATGCCACTTGAACCAGTATGAGGTACTTCTCTTGATGAAATTCATTTTTTTTCTTTCATGAGCTGAAGAAACCCATGTTTAGTATACTTGATTCTTACTAACTTCAGTAATCTAATGAAGTTGACATGTTTGTGAAGTCACCAGGATGCCTTTTCACCATGAAACAGTCGTATTGTTTCCACAAAGGACACTGGGCTCCATGTGAATATGGGGATAGCTTCTATATGCTGCTGTTTGGAGCTATTTAGATTGGCTGTTCTCAGATACCTGAATGATCCAAATGGTGGAGATGATGCTTGAATCTGGTAATTGTAGATTTTTTTCTGCCATTAACCTTCTTTCATTCTCCAATTTGTATTGAAAAGTTGCTAACTGTCAATGAGTTCGAGATCTCGAATTAAAATGATGTTCCATTACATGTCTTCAGGTTTGACAATGTACAGTTCCCTTGATAGAAATTATGGAATTCAATTGTTGATGTACCACCAGACGAGCAATATCAGAGTGCAATAAAAGACCCAAATCAAGTGTGAGGGGCTATTATATTTATTATCCTTCTTTCCCAAATGGTGTAAACATGTATGTGCGCGCACACGCACACACACAATATTTTAGCATGAGTTTTCCTTTCTCAGCATGTTGAAGATATATCTGTGTTTATACTTTATATTTTAGAGATTTGCGCCATTCGTAGCCCCATTGACATTAGTTCAGTTTACCATTGTTGTTAGTACAGTTTACGCATCAATATCTTCTTTTATTGGGACTTTCTTTTTATTTCTTCTCATTTTTCCCGTTTCCAGATTAGGTAAGCCATTGCTATAAGGTATTCATTGACAAGCAAGGCCTTCTCTGTGTCACCAAGTGGGCTTCAGATCCTATTGCTCAATTACCCAAGTCATCAGGCTACATTTCAAGGAAGATAGATCCATAGGTAATATAAGACGAGAGCAAGAAAAGAAATAGAAATTGACTTGAATAATCTGATTAATAGTTGTGTTTTGTTACCCGTGATGTTTCTACCCCTATTTGTAACAGCATTAAATTACTTTATCTATGTTCAATTGCATGTTCATGTTCACGATTTTATTTTCTTCCATATCTACCCCACACGTTAGCATTTAAACATTTCTGTTACATACATATACTCTCTCCTCCATCTTACAAATGGCCACACATGCGAGTTTACTAGCACATATATATGTTGCTGCTTACGGACTTCCGCAGACAAATATAGTCAAGGACAGTCTACTGTCATAATGAGTTTATGGTTTTCCATCATTAATTGCAGATAACTGAACATAAACTCTCTTTGACAGTTCATTTGATGAACCTGTTACATCAGAGTGTGTGTGTGTGAGAGAGAGAGTTAACTCACGATGTCGTTCTAGATGCTATTGTTACATCAACCACCTTTTGTTTCCTAATGTTTTAATGTTTTCTCCTTGCCTATAATTTATTAGATTTTTCCTATCAATAGCAAACAATTGGTTGATTTCTGATGTGGTTATGACTCTTTGTTGTTGTTTTTGTTGATGTTATGACTCGCTGAGGAGTTGGAAAATACAAGACAGTGTGATGCTATATGTGGAGGATTCAGTTTAGAGACCATCTGCAAAAGGTCCCAAAACTCTTAAGATGTTAATTTATTTGGTGATGACATACTTTATCTTTTATTCTACTCTGTCCTCATGTTATCTTGATTGCATGGTGGTGATCTTTGACATATATTTACTCTGGATTGTGATATACGCATCCTTTTATTTCAGGAGTGTTGAAAGGAATGCTCATGATAAACGACCTGCATAGCAAGTTGGCCTTTTTATTTCAGGAGTGTTGAAAGGAATGCTCTTGATAAATGTCCTGCATAGCATGTTGGTCTTTTTATTAGGGGGTGGTTGGGGGGTTCACAAATAAGAAGGCCCACAAAATTTGGACTCTTAGAAAAGGTTTTGATGAATACTTCGCAAATAATTTTGTACAAAAGCTTTGGAATCTGGAAAAAAAAATGTTTAGATTGATTTATCACATCAGCCTAGATCATTTTCAGTTTTCCCCTGACAATCAATGCGACCAAATTAATGTCTTCTTTCTCAGGGTGCTTGTATTGTTTGGTTTCTCAGGCCATGTTACTTGATATTGCCACAAGCATGCTTCCCTTCTAATTCTCTATGATTCTTTTGCATCTGACTTGTGCTTCTGAAATAAGCTGCACGACTCATGGAGTTACTGCTAACACATTTTCACTAATGAAGTATTTTTCCATTTTAGGCTGTTTTAGAAGTATTTAATTTACTAATTGATTGATATCTTTGGATTTTTTTAATATTTGTATCTCAGATATCACGCACAAGTGAATATGATCCACTGGATCTGTTCTCTGGAATAAACCACGCCAGAAAGGCACTCTGTCACCTTACAAAACAATTTCAGCGTAATTCTTACATGGCCATCACTACTGCCTCCTGTAGGAGTTTGGGCCGTCTCTCAGTCTCAGTGTGGCTGATCGTTCTCTCAGACCAGCTACTAATCATCGCCTTAGTAAGATATTGCCTCACTAATTAGCTAATCAGAAGCAAGCCCTTCGGGGAGATTCCTCCTGTTGTTTCTCAGCCTATGGGTATTAGCAACTGTTTCCAGCTCTTCTTTCCCTCCCAAGGGTAGGTTCATATGTGTGCCTTATTTTTGAAGGCTTGAAAGGTAGCTTGGAATCTGCAGTAGCCGACACATTGAAATAAACAATGGATTTGAATATCTGATTAATGGAGTGATCATAGTATTTTTGGGCCCACATTTGGGTAGATTCTTGGAGGTTGTTGGAGAAACAGTTTTAGATGAGACCTGCTTGAAAGTTACTGGAAGTTCAAAAGCTTGACAAATTTCATACCGAAGGGGCTATCCATGCATATTACAACATTTTACAACCTGCGTGGTATGCAAAGATTTCAACGATGTTAGGGTCTCCAACTGTCTACTCGTCTCTGCATTCTCTTTTATTGGAGGAAAGCATGAAGGTTTGTAAAAATTATCTTATAGCTGCAACCGGGAAGGATTGTAGTATGATGGTCAGTTTAGAACCAAAATTGGATGGGAACCTGATGTTTGGTTATGTCTCTGCATACCTGCAACCAGTAGATCAACATTTTGCTTACTAGGTATGCTTCTTTTCCTTCACTTCCTGTTGTTTGTATGAGTGCCTATATTGTTCAATTTCACCTTATTCTGTCATAGCATAAGGTGTGATGCTCATAAGCACACTTGCATGCTCCCACATACCAACGTTAGTAGAGCTGATTGCTTTTGTGTTTATGTTAGGGTCTTCAACTGTCTATTTTGCTGTCATTTTATTTGTTGAACTATGCACCTGAGATTCTGGCCTATGGTTGGGTTAGTTGGGGTTTCTGTTCTGCAATTGCAAGAAATGCAGTCGCTTTCTGCTACTAGTCCTGGAGACATTTTTGCCAATACTGTTTTGTTTAGAATGTTGTGTAGTCAGCGTTTTGTGGTCAATTTCAGCATGTTTATTCGAAAATATTGGTTTTGTGGCTCACTGCAAAGGGCTGACGTGGCTGTTCTGACTGTTAAGATGGATATGAAACTGTTTTGATTTGCCAAATGTCAAATTTCGGGATTCAGCTCATTTGTATTTTCTTGAAGTTGAGTTGACTGCATTGTAACTATTGTCCTCAGATTTTTTTTTTTGGAGTATCCTTGACATGAATATGAAACCTTTCAAGAAGATGGTTTACTACTTAGAAACTGGATAAGAAAATGGATTCTACTTTGTGGGTGGTCGAGGCTAACAAAGCAACTATTATGTGAATTTTCGAGAGATGAAACCATGTAGATTGTTGCCAATGGTACTGAATCTAATCTCAGGTATCAGAATTGGTGGCACTGTAGCACCCTGTTGCCCATTCTTTTTTCAGGAAAGAAATGAAAAAGATAATTTTTGTGGTTGGAATGTCTTGCTAAATTTCTTTTCCGTTTGGTTACAATGGGAATTTAAAGGGAAGGAAGGTGAAATTTTCATACTTTAAAAAGAAATGTTTATAATCATTACCCCATATGATTGTATAAACTACTTAATTTTTCTAATCATGTTTAATAATGATATATTTTATATGTAATTTTTATCTTTATATATTATAGCAAAGGGTTTTGGATGCAAAGTAAAGTGAAATTTTATAACCAAATGTGGAATGATTTGAAGTTAATATTAAAGTTACATGGGTAATGATTATAAATATTTCTTTTTTAAGTATGAAATTTCACTTCCTTTTCCTTTAATTCCCCTTACAACCAAACATAGCATGATCTTTTGCAACATTTGATTATGAAAACAAATATTAGGGCTCTTTTTCTTTGTGTCTCCCTGGTGTGGAATACAGCCGGTTAAATGGCAAGTCCCTTAGACAAGCCTTGATGTTTTTTCTATCAAGTGGCATGTCAGGTAGGAACAGATTTATAGATTATTTTGAAGTGGAAAAATTTGTTTAGAGAGTATTTTGAGTAAGACTGATTTGATTCAATTTGAAGGAGTTAATATTAGTTAGGGGTAAACCTAAAATAATCATAAACGAAGTGGTGAATAATGACATGTTTAATCTTGGCTTTGTCTCGAGTATGACCTTGGCTAGAGCTTGTTCTTGATTCTATTTAGTTGAAATTCTCCCGACTTGTTGGGCTGGATCTTTTTTCTTTTGCTTTCACTGTATATTCTTATCTTTTTGCCTCCCCCCTCCCTATTCTCTGTTTAGTCACTTTTTTATGTATTGTGTTTTGTTTGGATCCATGTAACCAACCCATTAAGTCCAACTAGGTTGAGATTATTGTTGTTTTTGAATAGGAAAAAAATTGTTTCTGCTACACTGAGATTATAATTTCATTGTTCAACCGATCATATAGATATCTAGGAAATGGCTTAAATTGGTTAAGTGCCACAAATTTGATCATACACCCTTCCATCTTTTGATATATTCCGTTATCATCCATTTCTTTTTAGAAACGGCAATTGGTTCTGTTTTGATTGAAACCAATAAACCAATTTTCCACGTGACAAACATTGGTGTTTGGAACAACCTTTTCCTCAAAAAAATAGGCAATTAAAAGATAAACCTCAATTCTCCCATATGATGATAATGTTAATGGCGCTTATGAAAGATAATCTCATTATTTCTCCCATATGATGATAATGTTAATGATGCTTCATTAAACAACGTACAATTTTGTTGATCCTCACCTTAGCTGATTCCGTTGCTTCGCATCGGCTGTATTGGCATCCATGAATGCCAATTCATGGCCAATCTTATATAGGTGTAATAGCACCGATCAAGGCTAAAAATGTTAAAAAGTTATTTTTAAAGAAAAGTAGGGACAAAATTGTTTGATCCTAACTGTTAAAGAACCAACCCACCTCAAATAAGATAGCTCTTTCTATCAGGTATCACTGTGCCTCATTTTTTACCTTGCAGAAGTCCTCCCTTTTTTTTGATCCATTTCTTTGGTCTTTAAGGGGCAAAGAAAACGCCTAACCAGGCCCTACTATAACACAAGCAATGGGTGAGTCCAATTATGAGTTAGGTGCGAGCCAGAACCATGCTGAAAAATTATAGCGTGCATTAGCGCAACGGTGCTTTATAGATCTGCTTTACTCCGCCCAAGTGTTTGTTGGATTCGCTTCCTAGCTGATCATAGATCAAAAAAGCAAGGGTGCTCTACGATTAGCTCGCAAACCTATTACTAAGATGCGTTAGTACGCTATGCTAGAGTTTCAATTTTCTTGCTGCGTTAGCATGCTTCGGCGTGGGAGCGCACACCTAACTCATAAGTAGCCCTTTTCTAGGGTTTCACTAGGGATTGTCTATTTTGAGTGATTAGTATATGTTTGGCTAATGTCTTATCTCGATACTTAGCCGATATTATATTAGTTGAATGATACAGACCAAGGGTAACAAAGTAAAAAAAATTCATTTTAAAGATAAAGTATGGGTATCTCTATTTGATACGGATGATTTGGTATCAATTTGTTCTAATACCATAATAGTTTTGGAGATGATCGATACACATTCTAATACCATACTCTATAACCATACCAGTAATACAAACCTTGAGAGAACTCAAGATCATATCAACCCTACATCAACCCCACATCAAATCCCTTTCATAACCAATATGGGCTAAATCTCATATATAACGGGATCTTAACATCATTCCTAAAAACCGTGCTTGAGATTCCAAATCAATGGGTCTTCGGCAAGGTCTATGGGAGTAGTAGTGAACCCTAAATCGATAAATTCTCAATAATTTTATCATATATATATATAAAAGGAGAGGTTGACACCTGTCCCAGACAGTGGAATAAAAGTGAAATGAAAGGTTGACACCTGTCCCCAAACAGGGAAAAAACAACGACCCCAGGAGTCATTTCCGAGATGAAAGAAGGATTCTGAAGTTGACTCATTTTACTTTCTCAGATAGATATGATGATGAGATTAAGGACAATGGTTGTCTGCTATGAAAGAAAGACAAAACCAATACATGCAATGATGCAATGCTGCAATGCATCCTACCGAAAAAAAAGAAAAAGAAAAAAGATGATGCACCGCATCGTCCTCTTCTTATACCCTAAAAATATATTTTTTTTATGATAGCTATGAGAAAGGAGAAAGATTTTGAAGACAACCAATATGAGCACGACAAACTATGTACCTTCCTATCAGTAATTGGAACACACTAGACGCGTTTCGATTTCCTAATGGTCTTATTGCCATGAAATAATTTGAGTCTTGATCACTAATGCTGCTGATCATATCATATCAGTAAGTCTTTTCTCCTTGCATATATGCGCGTCCTGTGTTTTACCATTTGTCTCCACTCTCCACTCTCCACTCTCTACATTGTCTATAATGGTTGGCTATGATTAGTGTTCTTAGTATTGGTACCGTATCGTATCAAAAGGTCAACTTACACTAGCATCAATTGGGTGAGATTTCTATCCTTCGTTAGGGGTAAGATAGTCATTTCAGCCCATTATGTTTGGCTGTAAAGAACACATTGCTTTTCGGGCTATATTTTTACTTTTTTATTTTGAAAAAGTAACCCTATTGATCTGGCATAGGAAACACCTAAAAATAGCATGCATGAAATGTCCATGTTCCCCCCACCCCTATGTGCATTAAAGATGCTCCCACCAGTACTCTCATTGGCCCTTGCATATGCCAGATCGATAGGGTTTTTTTGCCTTTTTTTTTTTTTTTTTGATAAAAATGGCTTTGATTTTGACTCATGAGCTTGATACAACCTGATATAGTGAACCGTATCAATATCAAACTACCCCAGTTTTAGTCCAGTCTTTTTTTTTTTTCGTCGGATTACTAGCAATCCAATCTTGATTTTTTAGCAGATTTGATCAATCTGATTTTGGTTTATGTTTCTATTGTTCCATAAGACCAAATCTGAAGCCAAACCAATTGATAAGGGTTGGTTGATCTGAACCAATCATTAATGTTGGTCAACCGATTTGGGCTGAACTTTGACACCCTTAATTATATCATAGTGACGGAAACAAAGTTTTATAACCTTGGTTATGCATTATGATACATGAAAACCTTGAAAGCTCAAACCAATTAGTTTTAATGATCTCATGAATTCTTCCATATAAGGGAAATATATTCAAAACTAAATGGAAGAAAAATCTTATATTTATAGAAGAGGCAAAGTTTCCCTACATGATTCCTAAAAGAGAGTTTATTATTCTTTTGGGCCAAACAAAGTTTATAATTATGTCAAATGACTGTCTCCTCACATGTTAAAAGCATATTCTCCACCTAGAAAAGTTAGTTTGTATGAGTTTTCTCTTGTGCTCATTATGGAATACAAATGGTAATTTTATCAAAGTTGGGACTAATTTTATGCCTACATCTGGTAGAAACATCCCCAAACATTTCTCAAGTGTGTTGCAAGGTGTGTATAGGAAAGACCACAGAGAGAGAGAGGTCCATAGTTTTTAAAACCATAGTAGATGCCGAATGAATTTTGATGTTCACTTTCATTTATTTATTTATTTTACCTTATGGATTTAATTCTTGGTTTTCAGTTTCCAAAATAAATTAGGAAACTGAAAAAATTGGAAATAAATTTTTTTTAACCATGATCTCGCCCTTCCCCTTTTTAAATATAGGTGGTTCTTTTCAATCAATGTTGATTGTTTCAATTTGTTCTCAAAACATCATCTCCACAAATAGGTTCGTTTATTTCAATGTAAAAAAAATTATTAGCAAATTTCATTTTACTTGAAAAGTCTTATTTTTAATTTCATATACATATAATTTTTTTTTTTTTTTACATCAACTACAGTCTCACAAAGATAGCTATATTTTTAATTTTTTAATAATAATAATAATAATATTATTATTATTTGGTGAACCACACATTCTTTCATAGCTTGGAGTAGGTCTTAAGACTGGACATTATCGTTGGTCAAACCAGAAAAAAACTGAAACTAACCCCTTTTCGGTTTGATTTTCATTGACGACCACCTTGTAAAATAATAGGGAAAAGTCTCTTTGAACATGAGGCATAAGAAAGGCCTACTCACATTTCGGTAAATAATCAATGAGAAGTTGTTTTTTGTTTAGAAGAATCAGGAGTGTAAACTACACCAGAAATGCTTCATGTGTTTCTCTCTTTCCTCCCAAAACAAGGAGTAGAGGTGTCTTTTCACATGGAGAAGAGAGAGATAGACACATGAGAGCGCTAACATAGGTTACACTCCTAAACAAATATCTTTTTCCCATAATTAATTGGATAAAAAAAAAGGTGGCTTGAAAATCATTCAAATTTCCATGAAATTTCTGATTTGATTTGCCGTGTTTTGACCTTTAACCTTTAACCTTTAACCTTTAACCTTTAACCTATCATTATTAGTTTTTGAAATTTGGAAAGCTTATCTTTTATTTTGAATGAATTTGGTCAATAATTTGTTCAATCAAAATCAGATTCAGCCAAACCAAATTAGAATAAGTAGCCTTTTGCTTTGCCCTTTTATCAGGTTTTGAAAATTTTTTTTTTGGGTAAAATCTGGTTTTGAAATGTATGACATGTAAAAGATGAAAAATATCAAATAATTGTTAACATGAAGGCAAATAGTTCAATGGATGAACCCACCAAAAGACTTGATAAAACGATATGATGCACCTTTTTTTACCTAATGGAAGAGAGATGTAAGAAATCTGATGTTAGATGTTAGGAATGTATTAGATTAATCATGTGTCAAATTTTAACATCTAATTTAATTTTTATCCTCCATATAATGATATACCATTTCATTTATGTCCATGCACTCCGTCAATAGTCCCACTCATTTCTAGTGAGAGAGAGAGAGAACCATTGAAGCTCAAGGTTTGAAATATACAATTGTCTATATAAAGTCCTGGATAATATAAAATAATCATCAGTGGTTGCAGATGAGAGGAAAAGAGGAATAAACAAAGATGGGAAGAGGGAAAGTAGAACTGAAGAGGATCGAGAACACAACGAGTCGTCAAGTCACCTTCTCCAAACGTAGAAATGGTCTTCTAAAGAAAGCTTTCGAGCTATCCATCCTTTGCGATGCCGAAGTTGCTATCATCACCTTCTCACCTACTGGTAAAGCTTACCAGTTCGCCAGTCATGAGTAAGTTATTCAAAATCATCTGGAATCCATAAACCCTAATTTTCTCTACTTCTTCTTCTCACCTTCTTTTGTATTGTTCTCTCAGCATGGACAGGACGATCGAGCGGTATCGGAATGAAGTTGGTCTTTCCGGCTCCAATGATAATAATCGTTCAAAAACAACACAGGTGTTATATATTTCTTACATTATATTATACACGGTGATTTAATACCCCATAGACGATGGAATCTCATGTAAAGAGATCACATTGTTTAGATAGATCTACTGATGCAGTTTATTGTAATATTTTCAGTTTTGGAAGACTGAAATTAACGACTTGAGGAAATTGATGGAGTCCTTGGAGACAAGACTTAAGTAATAATTTCTGATTTTTTTTTTTTAAATAGAAAATTTCTGATCACTTGGATTGATTAATTATGGATTAATATATAAATATGGTTTGTTTATGGAAATGAAGGCATCTGGCTGGAGAGGAGCTGTTATCGTTGGGAATGAAAGAGTTGAAGCAATTGGAGCGACAGATTAAAACTGGAGTGGAACGCATTCGCTCAAGAAAGGCAATTCTATTTCATTCTAGTTCTTTTATTTCTTGATTAACACGCAAACTCACTGTGCATACTATGATTTTGATTAGTGCATATATAGACAGCCATAGATCACGGAGAGATTACGGAGGGAGAGAGATCATTAAAAAAAACAAAAAAAAAAATGGAAGAACACATCCCTATGGCTCTCATAACACATCCCTATGGCTGTCATCTCTCTCTGTTTGGTTGCACTTTTTATCTTTTTTAATCTTTAATGAAAATATTGACCATATCTATTACCTTTTGCTTAAAGTAAATATATATTATTATATTGGGAAGTGTTTACATCACATAAACACAATAACACTGTCACAGATATTTTACTTCCTTTATTTTTAAGGGTTTCTATTTTTTTTTTTTTGTTAAATAGGATCAATAATTTTAAAAAAAAAAAGAAAAAGAAAAAGAAAAAAACAAAAAAAGAGACAAATGAAATGAGGAAAACAATTAACCTAGACAAGATATTCCCACCTTCGACATTGGCATCATCAGGGACACCTTATCAAGATTAACGAAAGCGAAATATAGGCTTAGTCAAAGTATCAATTCGAAGTTCTTCCTGGATGTGATTAGGAAAAACCATATCCTAAGCAGAAATCCTCGACTTTCAATCTTATAATAATACTATTAGACTACTAACTTTCACTATATTTACATCACTACCCTAATACCTAATCAACTTGCTCCTCTGTTGCGACTTGTGTTCTTGTTAGCTGCCTCTGGCATAAGTATTGATCGTGTTTGATATTGATACCTATTTAATCTTGTATCGAAGGAACGGTTCTAATTAAATGTAAATTTGTTTAAAAATTTTGTTTTAATTAAAATTAAGGAAAAAACAATTCGATACGTTGAATATTTGACACATGTCTCATCCACTGACTTATAGAGTGTTTTGAATGATACGTGGCTACGTGCAGTGGAATCGGACTTAGTTTACAAAGAGTATTTAAATATATCTCTTATTGTAAACCAAATCCATTCCCTTCAATAGCTAATTTATAATTATCTTGATTTGACAGAGGCGTATGATCTCAGAGCACATCAACTTGTTGAAGATAAGGGTAAGTTACTCGAGAATTCTGTTTTTTTTTCGTTTTTTTTTTTTATCACTTTTAAATAAATTTATTGTCAGAAAACTTTTTTTCCTTTTTTTTTTTCTTTTGATGAGGGTGGGGGTAAGGGGGTTTATAAAGAATTTATTTGAGAATATAGTCTATTAAAGTACATGCAAGATAATACAAGAAATTGGAGGTGGAAGGTGGATCAAGTATGAATAGATGCTGAAGAAATCGAAATGTTGCTAGAGAACAAGCATGATTTTTTACTAACCCTATGACCAAAAACTCTTATATTATTAATCGTAGAAATGGATAACCATCCTAACCACCCCAGTTTTTGTATGACAACAAACAATAGATACATGTGGAAGCTTAAAACTATAGCTAGGGAGGCTATAGCTAAAAAACAATCTATAGTTAAGTTGCATATGCTGTATAATATACATAATCCTATCTAATTTAGTAATTTCCTCTCGCTAAAAAAAAAAAAGAGAAAAAAAAGAAAGAAAAATAATGTAAGAATGACAGAAAGGTATATCCTGAAGTCTGGGCTATCAAGAGAGGACATGCCAACATACTCACTCTCTATCTCTCCTTTCAAACACACACATCCTCTCTCTCTCTCTCTCTCTCTCTCTCTCTCTCTCTCTCTCTCCTCTTCTTATATGAAATGACTTCGTTGCCATCTCATGTACAAAAACAGTTTTGTCACATTTCATTGGTTGGCTTCTCTATACTGCTTGCTCTAGTGACTCCTCTCTTTACATTCTAACAAGGAGAGGGTTCTCTAGAGCAAGCAGTATGGGAGTGTACCAATGAATTACGGCAAATGACATTATATACATGAGAGCAGAAAAGTCATTTCATGTGAGGAGAGACATAGACGCAAAAGATGTTGGGGTATCCTACCCTAATGAATGAGAGAACCTTTTTTCCAGGATTATATATCAACTGCACCTATCCTTATGAGTATAAAAATTATGGGAAAAAAAACTTTGTCCGGAAGCATGGCCTATGCCAACGCTCTCATGTGTTTATCTCTTTCCTCCCCATGTGAAAAGACCCATTTCTCTGGGAAAGAGAGAGAAAGATACATGGAGCACTAGCATAGGCCACGCTCCCTAACAGAGAATCACTTCCCTAAATTTATATTCATATTTTTCTATCTTCATTTTTACACCCATAGTAGATAATATTCCTCATGCTAGTATCAATAAACCCACACTATAATTAGAATTGATGCTCTTGCTACCTAATGGTAGTTGTGATTGTCGCAAGCACATGATAGATGAATTATCAAGAGATAAGAGCCTTTAGATGTTAGATTTATTTCATTTGGTGGATTATTGATATCAGTTTTCTAGTTATGAATTTTAATTTTCCAAACTAGTTAATTAGGATGTAAATTAATTTAGATATTCATTCTTATAGTAAACCAAAATTTTCTTCTTCCCCACACCCTTGGTGGACTGGTTACAAATATAGAAAGGAGGGAAAGAAATTTTATTCTTAAAAATCGAACATTACTTGCTCAATTTCTAATCACTCTAGATCCCTTTGGTCATCCTCTATCAAGGATGAAGAAATCATCAGCAAGAGTATTTGTAGACAAGGTGTTATGGACAAGTATAAATAACTATTAGGGGAAAAGAACTCTACTCATCTGTGTCCCCTATGCTCAGACATAGTTTGGTTTGAAAATATCTAATACACGCGGGGGCAGCTGGATCTTTTCATACCTAAAGTTTTGTAAATATGACGTTTGGGATTGTTATTTGAGTGTTCATTGTTTTTTATTCATTCCCTTAGTGAGCTGATAGTGAATGCGATTTTCCCAGGCCTTTTCTATCTCTCTTAGAGTTTTCATCTATTTGAGTTTCACTAACTAGAAGTTTCATGTTTATGCAGCAAAAGGCTTTGCAAGATGAAAACACACTTCTCCAAAAACTGGTGAGATTTTAATAATTATATAATATTTATCAGCTAGTTAGTTTAGATGGCATGAAAAGTGTTCCATGCCTAGGGTGATTAAAGCTTTCATGATTGTGTTAACTAACCTAAATGGATTAATCTTACCCTTATCTTATTTTTATATTCAAATCAAATTAATTTTGTTGAAATAAGAAGAAATTTTACTCACTTTGTTTAGTAAGCTTTTGCATTACATGCACAATTATTAAATGATCAGAAGAGTTTCCATTTTATCTTTTTTCTTTTAATTTAATTTTCTTTCCCTTCTTTTAAACTTCTAGCTAGACATGGCTATGCCATTTTTTAGGGGAAAGGGGAAGGGGGGGGGGTGGGGAGGTGTTTGGCTTAGAAGGAAAATGATGGAGGTGGTAGTTTTTTCAGATTAATTAGAAAGTAGAATATGAATATAAGTACAATTGGTCAGGGTTTAATTACAATATAGGTGAAAGGGGGTTGGGTGGTTTAGTCATGACTTAAAGTCTTAAATCATCTAAATTTGTCTCAAATGATAGGTCTAGGTTTTACCACCTTCCACACACACACACACACACAGAGAGAGAGAGAGAGAGATCATAAACTTCATGTGACTGTCAAGCCAAACTGAGAGAGAATAAACCCTTCGTGTGACTGTCAAGCCAATGGGAGGCCCATCGTTGGAAGGACTAATCGGCCCATGAAATTTCTCACTAGAAGGACCAAGTGCTCAACCAAGTGAAAGGACGGTTATGGACAGAAAACTCCTAGCCCCATCCGTCTGATTCATGGAGCTTGCCTTCACCAGAAGGATCCAAGTGCTCAACCAAGTGCTTAGTATAACGTCGAGAGGGAGTAATTGTTAATAAATGGGCCCAACTTTGTTACATCAAACACCTAGAAATACAAAAATAAATAGACAAAAGATTCGCACAACACAGAGATTTAACGAGGTTCACACACCAGGGTGGTGTGCTACGTCCTCAGTCGAAGAAGAAGATGTTTTACTATGCAGAAGAGAGATTACACTCAAATAGCGGCGAGAAAACTCGCCCCGAAACCCTAGCTCGAAAAACCCCCAAAATACAATGACTTTCTCAACAAGACAACAGTACATTATATAGACTCCAAGTCCCAGGTCGACCCATCGGGTCCGAGTCAATCCGATCGAACCATACCATGGGGGCTATGCCCCTGTACCCCCATACGAGATTAGTGTTGGGCTCCGGGCTTAGGCCTCTCGGCCCAACCGCTCTGCTTCCATCATAGATCTCAGATAACTTTTCATTCGGGTCGCCACCAAAATATGTCGGAGCGGGTCAATCTTCAAAACGAGTCAAGAATTCAAGACAAAATTAACAAACTTGATGAGCAAAAGAGGTATCTAAGGGCAAATCTTATAATAATATTACACTTACAATCTACCTTCCCCATATATATGGTAAGTGTATTAGGAAACTGCTAACATGTTGAAAGAGGATTCTCTAAGCAAGCGGCATATGGAGATCGAGCGAGCGACCTAACGGTGTTGTATATAAAGGCAGATAGATCATTTCAAGAGCAGTCATTGAGAGAGCGAGAGAGTGTGCCGCTCCGTGATGGACTTAGAAAACCTTCCCCTAGCTTGTTTTTATCAGTTTATAAGTTTTCCATGCATGACGTGTTCATTTAATAGGAGGCTGATCATATTTTGTTTGAGGAGAGAGAGTGTTAGTGTTGATTCCACAGTTCATTATGTGAGAGGGCGTGGAAAGGAATCCCCACTTCAGCATCGTGGGTATCTTCTTACATAAGAAGTAATCTAAGAAAATTAAGGTTAAGCCCTTTTCAGTCCATGTGAACCCTAGCACTTCCATTCTCTCTCTCCTTCTCACATAAGAAATGATCTCATTGCCCTCTTATGCATGAAACCGTTTTATCACATCTCATTGGTGCACTTTTTTATGCTACTTGCTCCTTTAGCATTTTCTACTCTCTTGCTTTCGTGTTTCTGAACTTGTTACTTTACTCCATCATCAATTAATTATCAAAAAAATATTTATAATTTTGTTTGTCATCCTTGCGAGGTATAAAGCTTCAAGATGCTAGCACAAGTTGCAGAGTTTGGGAAGATGTCACTAGCAATGGCACAATTTAAAGATAGGCTCATCTCCTCTGGTTGAGCTGATTCAACTCCCAAGTCATATCCTGTTAATTGAACCAATCACTTACCACTTCCATTCTGCTATATGTGTGTGTTCATAGATTTTTCTAGCTTGCATTGGGTGTGAATGTAAAATTCATATATTGGAGGAATGATTTGGCTATTTTGATATTGATAATTAAATATTGAAAGATTAGCCTCCCCCATCCCCAACCCAAAGGAAATAATGAACAAGTGCTTGTTTAAGGAGATCAATTAATTATTATAAAAGAGAATGAATATTCTATGTGAATTGTTCTTTCAGTCCCTTCGATGCTTTAGATTTTATCTATATTATTGAGGTGTCACTATTCTAAGAATTCGGATCCACTGCTTGTACGATCACTTGATCGTACATATGTGTATCCAACGCCTATTATTTTTGCTTCTAAATATACCTCTTAACATCCTTGTAATGATAGGAAGTGAGACAGATGTTGGATGATCGTGCAAACAGTAGATCCAAACTCATTATTCCAAAAGTCCCATTCAACCACTAGAATATGTGGACTAAGAGATACTCTCTTCATCGTAGGTGAAATAAAACTTAATCTTATATAATTTTTTTTAAATTACCACCCTTGCCTTATTTAAATGAAAGTTTTCCTTCATGGTAGGTGAAAAAAATACAATCATAAGATACCATAGTGACATGTCTCTCTTATATATGAATGTTTGAAATACATTTTCCATTGTTTTAGGAGATTCATCTCTAACTGTCAAGAACACAAGTGAAGAGATTCTCTTTTTAACGTGAGTGACAAAAAACTTAATATTACGTGAAAGAAAGAAAAAGAACTAGAAAACCAACTTAGTGATTGGGTTGCATTTTTATTCAACTTTAGGATGAAATATTCTAAGTAGATCCTTTTTCTTTTTTGGGATCGATATCCTTTGGGTGAATGGTGTAGGACTTAAAAGGGAAGGTAATAGACTAGTAGTGCCACCGCCGGCTTAGCACAAGATTTAGGGGTATAAGCTGCCACATGAAAATTAATCAAGCACCTGAGTACAATTTACTAGTGAGCCCCATTCTCATATTTATGTATATAAAACTTGTCATTTGGCCAAAGAAAGCTTAGGAAAGGTAGTCCAGAATCAAAATTTTGGATAAGGTCTAAAAAGTTGAATTTGAGAGTGAGGAGGAGATCGAAAGGTAAATGTTGATCGAGTAAGTTCTTGGGCCACCAAGTACTAAATGTGGTCTAATCCAAGGGAACCTTATGCAAATAAATAATATTCCAAAAATTATAACCTCCAAATATTCGATGTGATCTAATCCAAGGGCACCTTATGTAAATAATGTTTTTCTCAAATGTTCGAACTTTAGGAAGCTCTCGTTATCATAAGGTTTAGAGGGGCAAATGTGCGTAGTCTTTATCCGTTGCTTTGATTCAAAATATAAAGATGAAAGACACAAATTCTCCCAATACCCTGGAATTGAAAGATTGGAGAAAACTTGTTTTAATACGAGTAAATATCTATCTCAAAAGCTTGAACTATTGGGTGGAGGGACTCATAGATATATGAGGGAACCGAAAGCCTAAGGGGTATTTGATATTTTGATGTGGGACTATTCTCCTAACACCCTATAATTCAGAATAGTCATTATCATCCCTCCAAGTGGTTAGATGAGTAGGCTGTGTTACATGGTGAGACAATATCGATCAACTCCCCGTATGTAAAGTTTAACGACTATTCATACATGGTTTCGTGGTGACATGTGTCTCTCTTTTACTCCACAAATGTCCTTCTAAACAATCTAAATGGCAATGAAACTTTTCAATATGATTTCTATTTTAATTTCATGGGGTGATTTCTATTTTGAAAAATTATATGGTTTTATTTTTGTAATTTATTAATTTCAACAAAACAGAAATCAGATTGAATAGAAATTCTGAGATAGTTGAGGATATGTTTCAATTTCTGATTTCACTCTTGCTCTTTAATGAGCACGCACAATGTTTTACTAAAAACAAAAAAAACAAAAAAGAGCATGCACGATGTTAATTTGATGGGCAAAGCAATAATTTCATTTTATAAATAAACATCACCTTTTTTTCTCCTAATGATCACACCACCATCAGATGCCCTCACCATCATGCCAACACCACGACTGTTGCTATCGCCACCGCCTCCTTCCTGACCTTGTCCCATCTCCCACCCCCTCTCGGCCCTGCCTCCGTCCCCATCAACAACACTCTCTTCCAAAGAAATATAGAGAATCTATTCTAAAAATTTGAACTACCAAATAGATTTCTTGTTCTTGAACTATTTCAGATTGATGCAACCAAAACAATTTCAATTTTTTGACCAAAAATCTATTTTTGACTATTTCATGATATCAACCCAAAATTGAAATAGAAACCATACCAAATATGGCCTGAGTTTACTTGGTAAAGAACTAAGTTAACAGCATTAATATGATGAAATTAAATTCTCATTGATTGGAATTCTTCACACAGTTTTCTTAGAGAGCTTGCAAAAACAGAACCTAAAAACGTAGACTAGACCCAACATACTACTTATTCTACACAAATTGAACCAATAATAGATTCAAGTAGTTGATCTCAGGAGAAAGAAGTTCTAAAGCTAACTTAGGTGATATCTGATCAGGAGGAGTGGGTCTCTTGATACTTCCTCCAATCTGTATCAGCATGTTCATGCCTAAAACGTTCTTGAACACAAGAGATGTAGCTTGCAGCCCTCATATCAACATTTTCGTCACCTCCGGCGCCATAGAGATTGTTCATGTAGCCATTAATGGAGTGATCATGAAAACTTTCTGAGTTTGCATCTGATAACTTTGGCTTCGGAGCAGGAATGGAGAAGTTATCTTCATCCACCACGAAAGAAGAAGATGGGGTAGGCTTAACCTTACTACTATATTGAACAGTATTGGAAGAAGGCTTGGCTGCTCTATAGATAGCCACAACCATCTTAGCTTTCATGAAGGCTTTGCGCTTACGGTTTGCTTCCATTTCTTCTAAACTATTTGAAGCTTCTCAGATAGGATTACTTGAGTTTTCCAAACTAGGAGAGGTCTATATATATAGCAGTTTTGGGTTTAGAGATAGACTTGGCAAAGTGGTCCCTAAATATCTGGAGAGCATGGATCTTTCCATATCCTAGGTAGATAGATATATAATATATGTATAGATATTTTTGATAAGCTTTTGGACAAAGGCTATCTGCCAGCATGGTTAAATTTAGATACAGTCCCACCTAGTTGCTAGTAGCTTTAGATGATTTGGAAGATATGAAGAACCTGATATGGAAACTTCCTTAGCCAAAAGATGTCTACTTGCACTATGCAAGCCAACTATTTGAGCTTTTTCCCTTTTGTGATGGATGGTTATATTGTAGGCACTAGCAGCAAGTAGACATGGATCTTTGATTTGTAAGGGTACAGTACTTTAGCCATCTTGATGTAATGGGTCGTGCATCTACACGGCCAAGGGCCAGGAATAGGAATGAGGGGGTTTAGTCCCACATGTAGTGTGAAGCTGTTGGGCTTTTGAATTTGGGAAGGGCTTCTCTACCCTACAACTTGGGTTTTAGGGTTTGATGCCGTCAAGTGATATCAGAGCGGGTTGTTCGTGAACTAACCATGTGAAAACTCGTGACCCAAAAACTGAGGGGAGTTAGAGATAGTGAATGCAACTCCATGGTCAGAAATGGGTAGTTGAGTTGGGAAGGGACCTTCGCCCCAAGAAGTGTGTGGTTCTGAGTTCGACTCCTCTTATCTCTTTGGGGCCACTCACACAAGTGTGTTCAGCTTTCAATGAAAGTTGAATGGTTATAATTCAACCTCTGTATGACCCGATCTATGCGGTTGTGAGGTTAGTATGGACCCGATGGACTAATTAGGCCGAAGGCTTGGATACCCATTGTTAGTCAATATATATATATATATTGTTGCTAAACTAGTGACAATAAGAAAAGTTTGTCCACTTTGAAGCTTGATACTTTTGGGTTAGACGCCATTACATCTTTGTTATCTGATCAGGACCAAGACCAGGACCAAGACCAAGACCAAGACCAAGACCATGACCCCTTGTATGTAAGGGTGTCAATTGGTTTGGTTTCGGTTATTTGGTTCGGTTTCAAATGATGATAAGGTGGACCATAATCGAACCGAGAATAGACTCGGTTCCATATTTAGATTCTCAAATCGATTCAATTTGGTTTGATTCGATTTCTGTTCCAATTCGGTTATGATATGCAGTTTTAATTCGGTTTTATACCTCGATTTTAATTCGATTATGAAAATGATTCCACTTTTGAACCATGACTATGATGGGCCAAAGGCTATAATGGACTCAAGTTATGGGCCTTATGGCCATTGCCAACTCCAAAATTATCTTAGCTTGTAAATATATGATGATAAATTGCCAAAAACACTTACCACATTAAAAAAAAAAAAAAAAAAAAAAAAGCTTGCAAAAAACACTCTTGAATGATAAGAGCAATTCGGTTTGATTTTGGTTCGAACCGACGGTTCTGACACCCTAAACCAAAATCGATATGAACTGAATGGCATACTCACATATTAAAATCGAATTTGAACTGAATAAATTCGGTTTGGTTTCGATCTGATTAATTCGACTTGGTTTCGATTTGAAATTGACACCCTCACTTGTATTTTGCCAATACATAAAAGCTTGTATAGTTTTCACTTCAATTACACGCAATTAAGAAGAATTAGTTTCAGCACCTACATTCAAAATTCCAATACCTTTGATTATTCTCAATCGATCGCTTTTTGTAGTATGAAAGCGAAAGCGAAAGGATCATGTACTAAAGTCTAAAGGGAAGGGGGAGGGTATCAAAGGTACGACAAGATAAGAATAATGTCTCTTTCAGAACCAACCACAGTGGAGTACTGTTTAACATGAATACTGTCTTCCACCAAATTTGTTGCTTTCCAAATGAGCTATTTCAGCTTCAACTCGGTGGACTGGTTACATTTCTTCATCTAATTGATGTGCCATGTCCAGTTCCAACTTCCAACCCTAATTGGGTTTTCCGGTTTCAAGATTTAGGGTTTAGGTCCTTAGTGTCATCGTAAATTTGAAGAATTCTCTTGACCTAAAGTCTTAAAGGTTTCGGGTTGGACACTCCAAAACCCATCTTCACTCGCACTAAAACTACACAATTCTGAGCTAACACTCGCGGATCACTTAGGAATTACAATATCGAAATCCTTTACATCCAAACGCAATCCCTTTTGATCCTCACAGTGGTCTGTTGAGTAAAGGTACCCATGATAACTACAATTAGATTCAAATTTTCTTTTTCTTTGCGGTTTCTTGTAAGGGACCCTTTCTTTTTTTGCGCTTTGTTGAATATATTGATTATCACCAAATAAAAGAAACTATCTACTTTTGTTTGATGGAGCATATTACGGTCAAGGATACTGCACTGGTCGTCCTTGTTCAAGTTGCAACTTAATTGGGTTGGTGTTGCTTTACTCAGACATGTACAAGTAGTAGTAGTAGAGGACTCCAACAAGAGTTTCAATGTTAAGAGATTCTATCTGGTCACAATGGGTAAGGTAAGAGAGTCTGGAAATGAGACTGGTCTGGTCTCAAGTTGAATTGAGAGCCAAAAAGAAGGTGGGCTCTGTGCTTGGATTCCTTTTCACTTTTTCTCATAGGTCCTTATCCTAGCTTGAAATGCAAATATAAGAATAGCAAGATCAGTAGAGGATAAGCCATCTAGGGTTCCTCTTGCTTTCCTGCTTTTCTAAGTGTATAGTTAGAATTCCAATCCATGGTGGCCTTATGAGTATCTCCACTTTGCCGCCTATAAAATGGGGCTTATAACTTTTGGGTTGGTTAGTGATCACTTTATTAGGGCTATGGCTTATTAATTAATTATTTCCTTTGGCCATTCTCTTCCTAATAAAAGAAGAGAGAGAGAGAGAGAGAGAGAGAGAGAACCTGGCTATCTTCCTTACAAGGGTTTGGTAGCTTAACTTGTAATCTGAAGGGAATCCCATGCCCATGACTTTTTTGTTTCTTTATCCAAACTCTTTCATTTCATAGGGCCAAAGTGCATCCATTTTGCCTCCTAAATCTTGGCTTTAGGGGCATCCACAGTGCAGTGCTTAGTACCTGGTTTGTTTTTTTATTTATAAATTAGATTCTAACCCATGCGGTTTTGATCAAGCATTTCTAGGGTTTGGTATTATTCCTCTGGGATATAATTAATAATCCCATATCTTGGGATGTGTTTCTCTCTTGAATTTAGTTATTTATAATCCAACCGTCAGGAATTCAATTCCAGGGAGCTTTCTCTTCCCCTCTCCTACAATCTTGGTACTAGCTGCTAGGGCATCAGTACCATGAATCTCTCTCTCTGTGGCTTAGTTGATCTCATACACAGTTACCCTTCTCATATCCACCCTATCCTTTGTTTTTTAATTCAAATTCTTCTCAAATTACTATTTCATTTTTTTAATTCAAAATCTAACCGTTTTTTGACTGAATCAGATCCCTTCGATTCAGCTATTGTTGAATAAGTTGATTACTTCCATCCAAGGCTCTTCAAACCGAGTCCACATCCTTTGTAGCAAGCGGTGAGGTGCAATGAGCATTAGATGACTGAAAGCATTTGACCATGCACCCCAAAGGGCTCTTAGCCACCCGATGCTCACTGCATCACTGCAGCGACTACAGATGATTTTCACACTTTCAAACCTTATCTTACCCACTTAGTCCTTGAATTCGGCTCCTATCTAACTAATTGGGCGTCCAATTACTAATCTGGGGATCCATGTATTAGGATCCTTTTCCGAAGTCCTTGGGCCTGACTTCTCTTCTAGCCCATGTATTGATGATAACCCATCTTCTTATTTTGTCCCTTTGAACCAGTTATTGAACCAGCCCATGACTTTCTAACCCAATCCAAATCCACCTTATCTCATTTCAGCCCATCCTAAACCAAGCCCTTCTCATACCCTTCTCATACCTTGTCGGCCCAGCTTAACCTGAGCCATTCTCAACCCTCCTCCTCTTCAACCCTTCTATCCAATCTTATTCCATACAATCTATACCTCCTCTGACCCGAATCTGTTATAGCCAAACCCAACTCATCCTAACCCATGACACTTATTATCTCAGCCTTTATCCTCTCAGACCAACCCATTACATCTGAGCCCATCCCAACCCATCTGAACCTTCAGCGTCTCATTCTGGATCGACCATGGCCGATTCTAATCCAATTCAACCGATCCGATTCCGATTCTTTAAACAGTTTATGTTGTTGATTATGCGTTAGAAGAATAGGCATCAGAACCGTTGGTGGAGACTAGATTGGTATCAACGGTGTGAAGAGTGGACAACATAGAGTGTACACTGTATACTCATAAGGCTTAGAGATTCCGAATTCCGACTCACAGATTCCGGACTCTCGTCTCGCTCAGCTCTCTGGTTCTGCTCTGTATGGTATAGATCGCTCTGTCGAAGAGGGGAGGAAACCCAGGAAAGAAAATTAAGGAAAAATGGCAGCTCTAGCTCGTCTATCACGAAGGGTTTTATGTAGCAGTCTCTCATCTCCATCTCTCTCCGCTTTTCGTGGTCTTTCCACTGATACGGCGAAAGTGGCTGCGACTGCAGTTGCGAATGATAGTAGAGTGAAATGGGATTATAGAGGGCAAAGGAAAATAATCCCTTTAGGGCAATGGGTTCCCAAGGTTGCCGTCGATGCGTACGTCGCCCCAAACGTCGTTCTTGCTGGCCAGGTCACGGTTAATGACGGATCTTCTGTTTGGAATGGATCTGTTCTTCGCGGTGATCTCAACAAAATTACTATTGGGTTTTGCTCCAATGTGCAGGAGCGATGCGTTCTCCACGCCGCTTGGTCGTCTCCCACAGGTTCCAATTGTTCTCGATCCAATTCTCTTACTTTCTGGTTCTTAGGGTTTTAGTTTATTTTTGGGGGTGGTTCCGTTGGTTCGCTTTCTGTATAAAAGATAATTTAATGAGCGTAGTTTCTCCGTATGTTTTGCTTGAATTTGGTTCTGGGTCAGCAGTGCGCTCCTAGACTCCTATTTAATCTCAAGTTAAGGATGGAAGGAGGGAACTTGATAAGTATTTAAGCATCACTCGATAACTTTGTTCCTGGTACACACTGAATGAGACCTAATAGGAAGAATTCCTATGAAAATGTTTAAGGAATTCACCCTTTGAAGCCATCTGTCATGGGTTGGATTTTACTATGGAATTTTGAGATTCCAAACCTTATCCATTGGTGAGATTTTGTTTACTTATTATCATTTTCATCATATTGGGTTTGTTATTCTTCATATTCAGGAGAAACAAACTAAGTTCTTATCTAGGCCCTGTACAAGTATAAGTATAAACTCTGTTTGTTCCCTTTGAGTGTCAACTTTGCCAAGAACTAAGCTATAAGAAATATGAACAGTTTCAAGGCTTATTTTGCAGGTTCCTAAGTTATAGAAGTTGTTATGACGAGTCCACCTCATAACCATTTTTGTATGTAGATGTACTTTTGTCGTTTTGTGAATCATTTTTCTGCTGGAAAAGAATAGTTAAAATTTTAATTGATTAAAAAAAAAGAAGAAGTCGTAGAACTTGGGGAAATTTACATACACCTCTCCTCGCGTTTACCCTTATTACATCCACCCCCTTCGCATTTCGTTTATTACAAATAAACCCACCCAAACTAACACCGTGAGAGAGATGTTAATTTTTTAAAATGATCTTATCACAGAGATCCTTAGTCGTGATATCGACAGCAGCAGCGGAAGTGACCTCATCCTGAAATCTCCATTAAAGAAAGCCCAAATCAATTCTGAGTGTTAAGTTTGGAAATCATCCCACATCTGTCACTTTCTGCATGTTGACGTCCTCATTCTTGTCAAAATCAGTTTATATGTGAATGTGAGAGAGGTTTAAAAACCCCTAATAAGCTTGCTATGCAGGCCCAAAAAGATGATCCTCTAATTACAGAAAATTCTGAAAACTATTTTTAAAAGGTATTGGTATTTTCTGGTATCAGGAACTCTCATGGGTCAACTACTGACTGGTTTGTTCTGATTATTGGTGATATCGTTGTATCAATTTTCCCAGGCACTCTTCATTCCTGTTGATTGTACAGGCACTGTTATCCCCCTACCAGCATATATCCTTGTCCTTGAGAATGGTGTCATCATTTTGATCATTTTGATCCAATTCTTTGTTCGTCCATAGGAGGGGGGTCATTCTCTCTCCATCTGATAGCAGTTAGGAAGGGGAGGGGCCGGGGGAGGAAATTAAGTGACCTGAAAGGATAGAAATCTCACTGTACGTCTGTACCTTGAAACTATAATTCTCATTTTGTATGCTACTTATGTCACAGAAAATATTGTAATGAATTGGAGGTAAGAAGGAGAGAGGAGCAGGGGTACCAAAACTCTCAAAAGTAGCATATAATTATAAAGGTCTACAAGAAGTCAATAGTGTGCATTGCTTTGATTTGTGGTTATTGTAAGCTTTAGACATCACATGGAAAAAAGCCATGGGATAATGGCTGTTGATGGTTTGAGTAAAAATCGTAACCCAATCTGACTGAAGCAGATAGTAGTATACCTGATGCAGTAGCACTCCACTGGTTGGACCAGCATGACCAGTTTTGGAAACCCAACCCAGACGAAACCAGTCCAACCCGGCTTTTCTGTCTGATAAGGGTGTGAAACAGTTTAGTTAGTCTTTATCTCTTTTCATTGCCCTTTCTTTCCCAATTATCTTCTTAACTTCATTTCTATTGGATTTATACCTTTTGAAATCCTCTTCATCTTTTGTCCTTTGCCAAGTCTTAAAACTGGATTTCTAGCCTTAATTGTTGTTTGAACTTTCTCACCGCACCACCAAGTCTCCCTAGATGAGTTTATTATTACTTTAGATTCACCTAGAACATCTTTATTTTTATTTCGAATATACCCAACTATCTCATTCCACATTATATTAGGGTCATCATCCAAAAAAAAAAAAGAAGAAGAAAAGAAGAAAGAAAGAAAGAAAGAAGAAGAAGAAGAGGGCAAGTAAGAGAAATAGAACCACAACTAACCGCCTATCTGGTTCCAGAAGCTTTCGCTGCGAGTCGAATCCTTGCCTTTCGGATTGGTCGGCTCCTTGCATCACAACTATCCTTTTCAAAGCCAAACCATCCACCACTAGCTTTCCACTGATTCTTCAGAGGTAGAAGACAACTCAATTACATCTTCCACCCCTCCCCAACAATAAGTTCTCCGTTTAAAACCCTCTTCCCCATATCCCCCCTCCACTTTATTTTTTATTCCACTTAGGTCCTTGTCACCCACGATAGTGCGTTTGTAGCTGTAATTCCCTTTATACTCCTCCACTCTATTTTTTTTTCCCAGCCATCTAGGATATCTTATTTTTTTTAGTTGTGTCATTCTCCTAAACTTCAGTTATTACTGTTTGCCATTGATACTTTATTTGAGTTTTCTCTTGCTCGTGTGGGCCCCTCGTGATTCCAAATAGGGTTTCCGAACCTAAAGATTACCACCAATTTGGAGATCCTATCCATATCTTAGTTATCGTGGCCAATAGTATGATTCTCCAACAATTCAACTCCTATAAAGGTGAAACCGATACAAATATTGTCACCATTGAACGTGTTAATTCCCTCATCGTAGTTGTCAATTCCATCAATACTATGATAAAATCCATGCAATGTAGGGATTCTTCCAACTCCATCTCATAGAGTCCGTCTCACGTCACATTGTCGCCACCACGCCACCACACCCCCACCACCACATCGTACACCACCATATGGAGTTGGTTGATACGATGCTTATGGAGCTAAAAGAGGAGTGAAGTTGGACGTCTTCAATTTTATGGGGATAACAACCAAGAGTAGTTCTTTGATTGGGCTCACAATTTGGAGATTTTTTTTAGATGGCATGGTTGGCTAAGGCCAGAAAGATCTTATTTACAGAGGCTAAGCTTAAAGTCACGATTCGATTTTAATGGATCAAGCACCAACAACAAAATCAGACTTGAGGCATTGGGTTGGTCACTACTTGGGCTGAGATGAGTGAGCCATGAACCAGAGATTCTTTCTTACTGACTATAAGTAGCGCATGCACCTCAGGTTTGCACAGTTGAGATAGGAAAACATGCTAGTTGAGGAGTATCTCATTAGGTTTTACTATTTAGTCACTCGATCTGATTTTAAGTGGGATGAAGAGGTATTGGTGCCACAGTTCCGCAATGGTTTGAACCCTCTGATCTGTGTTGCACTATTGTCCAATGGATTACTTACAATGGAGGATGATGTGCAGGTGGCATATCAAGTAAAAGAATGTCTGAAGCGGCCTTACACTTGGAGGACTTTTACAAATATTTTTCCTAGGGGTAACAATTCTAGTTAGCAGCAGTTTTCTCTCCAGAAAAAGTCATTCAGCAAACCATAAGTTAGTGTTTCGTCTATGGCATCTTCACGACCTAACCGACCGTATTCTCCACCTCGGCGTGGTTCTAACAAACCTCCTGTGATGTTAAAGGCTGCCATTCAATGTTTTACGGTGCAAAGGGTACAAGCATTTTGGTAGTTTATATTGTTAAGGATTCTTTTATACCTTATGTTCCAAAAAGCACCTTAGTTTTGAGACAATTAATTTGGAGGCAAACCGTGAACCATGTGAAATCAGCGATAATGGCAATGATGAGGAGTGATATGATACATGCCTAGACAAACTAATTTTAATTTAATTTTATGTTTTATTATATTAGTTATGATTAGTGTAAATTCATGGTCGGTTATATTTAATTAATTAATAGTGGGTTAAGGGAGAAGTTGTAGGAGGAGTTATAGGGTGGAGTAGTGGAGACAAATTATAAGAAAAACATGGAGAGGGTAGATTGTAAGTTGTAACTGTTACCCTATCCTATATAATAGGAATTAATATGTAATAGGAGGTAGACAAGTAAATCAAATTTCCTATTTTCTCTCCCAAGAGAAGAGGTAGGCTTCTTTATCCAAGCCAGACGTCCGGTTTCGTCCGTAAGGCCAAGAGGCAGGCACCTCCTAATTAGCCAAACCCCTATTTTATCTCTTCTATTTTCTCTCTTCTCTTATTTTCTCTCCCTCTCTTTCTTGTACATATCATCTGGTATCAGAGCTGGTTTCACATGGAGATTTTCAACAAGATTAGAGATACTCAATTGAGAAGTCTCGAATTGTTGAAAAAAATCTTGAAAAAGGTTGAGTCCTTGGCTACTACCATACCTATGTATCTTGATACGTACAAGAAAGAGAGCGAGAGAAAATAAGAGAAGAGAGAAAATAGGGGTTTGGCTGGAGGTGCCTGCCTCTTGGCTTTACGGACGAAACCGGACGTCTGGCTTGGATAAGAAAACCTACCTCTTCTCTTGGGAGAGAAAATGAGAAATTTGATTTGCTTGTCTACCTTCTATAACATATTAATTCCTATTATATAGGATAGGGTAACAGTCACAACTTACAATCCACCCTCTCCACGTTTTTCTTATAATCTCTCTCCACCAAGGTTCAAGGTTTCGACCCTTGGGGAGACGGAAATTTTGGTCAAAACCTGGGAAATTTCGAGGAAACCAAGGAATTTTTCCCGGTTTGGTGGAAACTTAGGTTTCGATCCCCAAACAGTGTTTTTTTTTGCCTATTTTTTGTGTACATCATATTTTAGATATTTCTAACACATTCACATCATTAGTTTCATAAAAAAAAAAAAACACATAAAGTCATACTTGTGTGGTGAACCAAAGGTTCGGTAATCATTACGCTGAGTTGTTGACTGAAATATGTTGTAGGTAAATGCATTTTCAAAAACTGAAAATAAAAAAATAAGCATTAACATGCAAAAAAAATTCGGCCACTGTGAATGCGTAGATCGGGTGCTCCTAAGTAACATATAAAAAATTTACATAATTCTACTCTATTTACAAGTATATTCTATAAAAAAATAATTTTTGGGGAAGTTGGGACTTACCTTTTTTGTCCAAGTTGTCTTTCTTATGTAGATGAAGCAAGAACCACCCTTAGATTCAACTTTGTTAGGCAAAAAATGGAAATCTCCACTGTTTCCCCAAGTTTCCCACTCCTAGGAGAAAAAACTAAGAAGAGAGGGTCGAATTTTGCTAAAGAAGGCTTGGGTTTCTTTTCAAACTAACTTATATAGGACTTGGTTCGACCCAAAGGGTCGAACTAGTTGTTTTGGTCAAAATTTCCCATGTTTCGACCTAAACATGCGACATTTCGTCAAATTTGGTCGAAACCTGTGATTTTTAAAAGTCATAGGACATCGTTTTGACCTCTGGGGATACAGTCGAAACCTGCGAAAATTTCGCAGGTTTCGACTGAGTTCTCGAACCATGCTCTTCTCTACTCCACCCTATAACTCCTCCTACAACTTCTCTCTTAACCCACTTTTAATTAACTAAATATAACCGACCATGAATTTTCACTAATCACAACTAATATAATAAAACATAAAATTAAATTAAAATTAGTTTGTCTAGGCATGTATCATTCCCTCCCCCTTGGATTGTCCTTGTCCTCAAGGACCACCAAGATCCCATATCTTGGTAGTAAAAGTTGCAGTCAACATAGTTGTCACGGCGTCAAATCGATCCAAGGCGGTGGAGGGGTGGTTAATCGATTTGGCGATGAATCACCCATTTTGGCGTTGCCATGGCGGTCAAATCGCCTGTGTGTCATTTTTTATTTTTTCTATTTTCTAAAACTATTTAATATGCTACTTTTTTATTTTTCCTATTTTTTAAAGTTATTTAGCATGCTACAAGCCTAGAATATATACCCTATAACATATAAAACAAACATTAAGTAACATCAAATCATCAAAAAAATCAACATAAATTATTGACTTATACAGTTATACATCAATTCATCACTCATCAAGTCATAAAAAATCAACATGTACATCACACAAAAGTAAAAAGTAAAAGGCTAACCTGTGATTGAAGCTTGAAAGTAATGATTGAATCCAAACAGTCAAACACAAATAACTTAA
>NC_056569.1:26202999-26214360 GCF_013358625.1 Macadamia integrifolia | reverse complement strand
TATGACTTGCTACCTTGGTTTCCAGCAGCTTCCTAAGCCTCTAATGGTGGCTATGGATGAAGTGCAAGAGGATGGAAGTCTTTCATTCAAACCTTTAGCCTTCCACGAGCTTCAACTCGTTTTTCCGACCACCTCAGCAAACCCTCTGCCTGATTTCTTCCCTTTGATGTGTAGAGCTCGGAGAGATGAAGAATCTCCAACTTGAATCACTCAAATCCGACTTAAAATGAGGGAGATATGACCTTTTTAAGTTGGAGCAATGAGATAGCCTGAAATGGAATCTTCGTACGAGTGGCGTAGGCTACACCGGCGGCGCGCGCAACAGGGGCGAAATCTGACCGTAGATCTCATATAAGAGATCTTATAATCCAAACCATCCGATTAAACCAACGGACAACAGATCCAAACCGTTAGATTTGAATCTCGATGACGTCATCATGACGTAAGCGCTGACATCGTCAGAAGTGTTGTCGATCTATGATTGGTTGCTTTTCCGGATTTTAAGGGAGCTTGTCTTCCATTCACAAAAGTGAAAATGCATATTGACCGTTGGATCCGAATCTTCCATGATGGCTTTAATCAGATTTCATGAGATCATTAAGATCGGAATCCTTTTTATACCTTCTGTACACGTGCGAAACACAATAACATACCTTGATATAGTGTAGCGCCAGTGCATCAAGAATTATGCATCTAACCAATAAAATCCCACGCGCAAGCATCTATCTCGTCCATATCACACCAAAATCTCAGCAGCCTTTGGATGGGCATCAAGCCTACGTGGTCGAATCTTGGCCGTCCATTTCACTTCCCTTTACTCCTCTTTATTACAATCAAGCCCCTGACTCTATATGTTTCAGTGCTTAAAGACCCCTTGCAACTCAGACCTTCAAAATATTTAAATTACACAAAAGCCCTTCGAATTTCTAAAATAAAATCCGAAAAATCCACCCAACACCGAGAGCAACTGATGGATTTTCGGTTTGGATTTTCGAACCGACTTTACGGAAACGCTTATAACTTTTTCATACGATATCCGATCGATATGAAACGAAGTGCGTTGGAATCGTAACTGGATGCTCTACGACTTTTCAGAAGACTCAATCATCTGAATCATCCATGTAAAAAGACCAAAATGCCCCTACACATTTCCAATGACGTATCTTTCTCATACGCAATCGGAATGCGATGAAATCAAACCCGTTGGAAAGATTGTATTTTTTTCGTATTGTTACATGTAGAACACTTCCTTTAAAAAAATCATCTTCAATGCCGAAACTGCCCTCGACTGCCATAAATGCCGTAACTTCTTCATACGGTATCGGAATGTGACGAAATCAAATGCACTGGACTAGGAAAATTACAATCTATCTTTTTCATGAAGAACCAATCTTCCAAAAATGTCATTTTCATTGCCAAAAATGCCCTCGATCGTAAATAGGCCAATTTTGCCAGTTTTGACCCAGAAACCCGCACCACCTATTAATGATGTATTAAACCACTCCATGCATACCAAGCTGCTCTGTTATCTCATCGGTGATATTGGATACTGCCATGTCATCATTTTCATCCACGTCACCCAAACTGGCCACGTCATCACCGCCACGTGGCCGAGTTGCCAACAAGGACAACCATAAAACAACAGATAGAGGGTCTTTAGCACACAAAAATTGTGTTACAATTGGCTGAAGCTGGACTTGAGTTAGCCTAAGCCAATGACCGGCCTTGTTTGGACTGGTCCAAGTCTTGGGCTTGAACACTTCATGGCATTGTGGGCTTTAATTTGAATACAAGCCAATCTCCTTGGTTGTATGGGTTGGTTAAGTGGGGCTTCACTTGAGTGGTTACGTGCTTTACACAAGCTGGCTTTACACAAGTTGTATCAGTGATCCCACTTAAGAAATGAACCCAATTAAATAGTTAGACCACATTCAGGATCTCTTTTTTATTTTATTTTTTTCTTGCTCAAAAAATTAGGATTAGAACTAAAAAATCCCCAAATGGTTGACATTGTGGCCACAAAAAAAAGCTTTTCCCATTTGAAGATTTCATTCAAGTACTGCAAATATTGAGAAGATTATCATGATCTCCACACATGAAATAACACAAAAGATGTGGAAACTAGCCTAGTAAGTTTTAATGGAATCCACCAGTAGTCTATCATTTTTTCTTACCATTATGGATGAGTATTTATTTGAAAGTTACCTACATAAACAATAGTTATAATGCAGAAACGGATAAAATGAATTGAAATTTAAAATTCCCATGTGTTTATTATCATAATCATGTTACTTGATGAGTGTCGTATTCGTGGTTTGAACAAAACCCACTAACATTTTCTAGTTATTTAAGCTAATTTTTTCTTTTATTAAAATCAACTAATCATTTAAGAAGTGTTCTAATGTTTTTTATTGGGAAAATTATGCCCCCCTCCCCTATAGTTTGCCGAAATTATGTGTGGGTCCAAGGGTTTGAGCGATTTACGCCCACTCCCTAACACTGACGGTATGAGTATTCTGTTACTTTCATACATCGAAGGACTTGAATACCCCTTTAGTAAAGATAGTCTTGATTTGAGATGACCATTATACCCTTTTAGACTGGAATACCCATTAAGTAGAGATTGTTCATAAAAGAGGGAACCGTTGGAAAAGGTGAAGTCAATACCTTTGCAAATCGTCCTCTGCAATCAAATCCAAGTGAAGAAGAAGCTTAGTTTCTACCTGAGCATTTGTACAAGGAGCAAATTAAGGATTGGGAGGTAAGAGAGAGAGAGAGAGTATCAACACCAGTATGAGAAGGAAAGGGATAAAGAAAGGGAACGGGAACACCGAAGGGAAATCATGGATCAAAAGAGTGAGGATGATGATGATGACACAAGAAAAAGGAGGCATAGGAGTAATGTTTATGAAGAGAGGAGGAAGAAAGGCAACGAGAAAAGGAGGAGGACTTGGCTGACAGATTAAGGGAAGAGGAAGAAATTGTTGATGCAAAGAGGAGGGCTACTGAGGAGCATTAGAGGCGGAAAGATGAACCCAAGGTTGAGGTAGCTAATGGAGTGGACAGGTCCATTGTGTGGGAAGAAAATATTGCTGAATAGGATTCTGAGGGTCTCTGTAATTGTAGAAAAACAAAAATCAGATGGAAGAAGACTTGTCTTCCATTTGTTTCGTGACCTTGTTCTTTCCTGAATGTGTATTAGTTTGCATAAGCAATCAAATGCCAATTTTGTTTTGGATTCTTATGAAGGACTCTTTTATTTTTGTTGAAAAATATCCCTCTGAGATGATTAATGTATTTGCCTGCCACTCTGTCAGTGTTTTTATTCTGCTTGGATTCTACCTGTTTGCTCTCACATTTGTGACTTTGAATAGCCATTTGGGGCAGGTGGGTGATGTTAATGAGTTCATCTTCGATAAATGATGTATAGACTGGTCGTCGGTATCTAAAAATGTAGTGTGAGGATTTGATTCTTTTCTACAGGTATGTGGTTGAAGTCGCATCAAAAAGATCTCTGTTATTTGCTTGAGGAAAATCGCAGCAACCTTCACCAACGTCAATCGCATCAATCGTCACCAGCGTCAATCGAACTTTCCACAAGGTTCTTACGGTTCCTTCCAGAGGTTGAAGATGTCGGCTTCTCCCTATTCCATCCAGAGGTTGAAGATTCCTTCTTTTCACGGTTCCTTCCAGACGTGGGACGATTTGCAGATTAGGGCTTGGAGAGCTACGGTTGAAGATGATGAAATTGAAAGAGGGATTTCCCACTTTTCTTAATTTTAAGTGAAGGGTCTTTCAGTCACTTTATTTCGTTCTGGGGGTATTCTCGGTATAAGAAATGTGACCTCACCACATAATAGTTTCAAACTCACGGTCACTAACAGATTGGACTCAAATGTAAGAATCTTTCATACTTCAGGGGAGGGGGTGTAATTATCTGTTTTTATTTTATTTATATGGATTATGCGATAGTTAAATTATGTTTCATCTAATTCTCATATAATGAAATATTCGCAATGAGAAATCTTGGACTTTTGGAGATAATCAGGTTGTTCCTATTAATAGGATAAAAATAACCCAACTATTTCCCACATTTTGGGTGCAAAAACGTAGTTTTGTAGCTTAAATGATGACCATAAGAAGTAGATCTTGTAATTATACGAATCTCATAACTAGTTTATGATGGCCTTACAAGGTCTAATCAATCCCAAGTTGTGAAGGAGCCTACAAGAGATTCAACATTTGTTCAACAAATATCACTCATGAGAAAATTCATGGAAGCTTGAAAATTTATATTGGAAAGCTTTATCAAGCCAAGAGTCATCAAGAATTGAAGCTATGAAGTCTTGGCAGCAATAGAGTTGGAATCAAGCTCCATAACACAATGTTTTAGCTTTAATTCTTTGTATCCCATTGTTTGTACACCTCTCATACCTCAAAAGCCCTTAATAAGTCACTAATGACCTAAGGAATAAACCCGCAAAGCCAGCTTTGTGGTTTGCTCTGTACGAGTACAAAAATTCGGTGTCATACATGTCTACAGTCTAGTGCAGGAGGTCTACACCTCTGGACATTCGCAAAACAGCATGAATGTCCACACCCAATGACACATGTTACCCCATCCAAGCACTTAATGGATTAAACGCTTAACATAGAATGCTTTTCACATGTAATCAACATTAGACTTGTAGAACTTCAAGATTATTATTTTTTTCCATTGAAATTTAGAATCAAATTGATCAAATTTAAGGAGAAGTTATGAGTCATACAACAGTCCATTCTGTTAGGACCCTACCTTGGCATGTGTAGAAATTTATTAAGCATTTTAGAACCCTTGAATTAATATTTGGCTTGGGCTCATAACCTAACAATTGTAGCTATCTGAGTATGCTTTCAAGTAGTTTAAGAATCGAGGCAATTTGAGCTTAGGCGAGAAAATTATGGTCAATATAATGAGCATTGTGCATATGTCCGTGAAGTAGTTTAGATGTCTATGCTAATGAGCAAAAGTACACACAAAGTCACAAACATCTGCCTACTTGCAAAGCATGCGGCTTCTTCTATGCCTACTACAGGTTGGGATGTTGTAGCCCCTACTTTCGTATTACCTAATGTTAATTGGAATGCTCAATTGAAACCTAGATATAGGTTCTCTTAACCTTGCTTTTCAAGTTTGTTTGAGTTGTTATTCTGTTGACAGTCATGCCGAAGGTGGACTGGTATCTCAATTGAGTTTTCTCTCATTCTTTGTTTATTTTAGATAGTGATTTAACAAAATTCCAATTCTAATTCTTAAAAAAAGAAAAATAGAAACAAACAATCATCCATCCGCCTAAGACAAAAAAAAATGTCGACCCTTCTATATATAACCGCTTGGAGTCCCAATGCTAGCTAGTTTTCAAACTGGATTGCTTGGCCATTAAATATAGGACTTTGGGCAATAATTTCACACATCTTTGATTCATATTTTTTATTTTTGATTTTGATAGAAGTTTTTATATTGTCACTCGATTGTATCAGAAACTTTAACAAAGTATCACTGAGAGTCTTTTATACAAAAAATAAAAACAAAAGGAGTTAATATAAATTAATGCTAAAATACCACCAAAAAATGGGTGTTTTAACTCGAAATATATTTAAGCCACAAAGATACTCATGACATAAATTAACTTATTATTCATCCAACGTTAATTTACTATATCAACTATCATGATAAAATTGACGAGGATTTCTCCCAATTGGGCAACCATGATCCTGACTGCTTAAAAATATGGAGAAGAAAATGTGTTCATCCACATACCAGATAACGTCATGATGTCTGAACCTCTTTCAACCAAAATTCTGACTTTGAGATTTTGGCCACCCTTAATGGAGGTGGAGAGGTTTTAGTGGTGTTTGGTAAGGCGGAAAAGAGACGTGGTTCAATGTTGAACGAGTTAAGAGCTAGATCAGTGATTGCTTTTCTTTCTATATTTACAAAAAGGGGTGGGGGGAAGGTGGGGTCAGATATAGACAAAGTGGGGAGCGAATACCAGAGTTTTTTTTTTTTTGGTACGTAGGAGGGAAATAGGTAACAGTAAGAGGCTTAACCTTGAGACCTCCTGAATTTTTTTGTACACCACAGTTCACCAACTACGCTAGTCAGTACCAGAGTTAATAAACAACAAAAATAATAGGGTAGAAGAGTTGTTTCAAACAAGTAAAAGGATTATCGAACACTTGGATTCGTGGATGAACTATTAAGATGCTTGTTTTGGCCTCTAAGACTTGTTAGCAAACCTAGTTCAGACGACGACAATCAGCGTGGAAATACGAGCGGATAGAGTAGTTTCAGAAACCTGGACTAAGTACTAGGCTCAAAGACACTGCAATGAGAGATCCATCGATTTCGGAGAGAAGAGCAGGAGAAAGACTACAAGCAAACGAGAGAGGAAGTGTCAAGACACAAACCGACGGATATTTTAATGGGAAGTGGATCCAGTACTCATGGTACATGGGTCATGAATGTCTATTCAGAAGAAATATTAGCTAAACCATTAAAAAGAAGAAATGAGAAAGGAGAAGCAGGAAAAGGAAAGCCTTATAAGAAGTGTCAGGCAACGTTAAATAAGTAATCACGTGGAGATGTACTAGAGGCAAAGGCGTAAAGGTCATCCATACGATTATACCTTGAAGCTTTAACCCAAAAAGGACGACTAGAGAGGACGAAGAAGAAGACGAAGACGAAGACGAAGACGAAGAAGAAGAATTTGAAAGAAATAAAAATAAGGAGAAAAAGAACAATCAGATACACCAGTGCAATTGCTAGCTGCCTAGTTAGCCTGAGTTAATGGTTGAGAACTTAAGCTACCTTTTCTTCGAATCGTTAAACTTCAATCTCCCTTAAGTGCATAAACCCAGCAAGCTCGATATATACAAATCTGCCTTAAAATCTAAAAGATTTCTGCTGTTCGAAAAAAATAATGTTTTCATCATCTATAAGGAGATTAAGAGGTTAAACGAAAATAGAACGCAATGTGCAGCTAATATATAATCGATCTGCTTTGTCTACCAGTTCCAGTTGCAGATCTACAAACAAAAACGAGACCACCGTACAGAAACTACTAAAAACGATGGAACAGTTTCGAGAGACGAAGCATTACAGAAATGAAAAGGAAATAAAGAGATAAGGGGATGGGATTTATATCTAAATGCAGAATCATAACGTCAAAGAAAATTGCAGAAACGGAGAAGAAACTAAGAATCAAAAACCTAAACACCAGAAAAATGAACATTTAGGTTAATCTATTTTACCTAGAGCTGCTGCAGAACTCGTACAACTTTCCTCTGGTAGAGAAAACGATCAAAGCAACCTCAGCATCACAAAGGACGGAAAGTTCATAAGCTTTCTTCAAAAGACCATTCCTTCGTTTCGTAAAGGTGACTTGTCGATTGATCTTGTTCTCGATCCTCTTCAACTCCACTCTACCTCTCCCCATCTCAGTAGATAAATCTAACGCCAAAAAAAGAAAGCAAAGTTGCAGAGAGAAAGAGAAGAAGTGAGAGTTCTGCTTTTTCCAAGACTTGGGTTCTGTATTTATATCTCTAATGTGTGGTCTAAGTATCCATCGTTTCTCTAATTTCATCCTGTGTCCATTCTCTACTCCGGATCTCCGGACATTATCCAGTAGTAAGCCCTAGCTGGTGTCCTAAAACTAATTAATTAATTAATAGAGGTTAATTAATTAATGGGGGAAGAGAATTTGCGGTTAAAAAGGGGTTTGAGTTGGAGACGTGAAAACCTTAAACTGCTGCTACATTTAATGCAAGAGGTCCCCATCGGTACTACGTGTCGACCTCTCGAGATATGAAACTCACTGTAACCCGACCCCGCATCAAGGGCAATCATGTTGTATAGCTTTTTGCCTTCTTGATTCTCACGTTAAATTACGAAAATGCACCCTTATTGCTTTGTAATGCCTTCGACAAGATTTAGGAATTGGTATGAGATGGACCCTCCTCTCCGGTATGCCAGTCATTTAGTGGACATCGGACGACTCGTAGCACTGGATCACGCATCCTTAATTGTCTCTCATTCATTCAATGTGCATTGAAGGGGATGGGGCAATTGAGAGGACGTCGTTTTGTACAAGATAGGTCATATCCACTGATTTCAATCACACTCGGCAGCAGTTGTAGTAAGTAGGGGTATCAATTATCAGGCCGCACCGGTAGTAAAGGTGTTAATCGATTCGATTTGATGTATATGATGTGATTCAATTTGATTCATATTTATTTGGTTGAAACCAAAATCACCTCATTTATTAAATAGTTGCATTTTCTAAAATCGTAACTGTTTAGTAAAAGGTTTTGGTTCCACGGTTTTTAAATGGTGTCGATTTTAAACCATTTTGATTGTGGTTTATTCTATATGGTTTCTAAACGGTTAGCAATCGATTAATAAGTTTATTCGCGTGCTTACTAAAATTTACTTTTGTTGATAAATGTTTCAATCTTGTATCAAATTAAATGAGGCATTGAACAAGCAAAGATTTATCTACATAACTACATATTAGGAATAAATTATTGAATAGACTGTTGAACAACCTCTATAGTCTTTAATTCTTCCCTAAATTAAACAATTGTGTTTTCTTAAAATAACTAAATATTTAATCATTATACGGGTTAATTGGATTGGTTTTGACGGTTTAAATGGTTCGATTTTCACAATGTCAATTCGGTTTAAAACCAACGGGTTAAACGGTTAAGACTGACCAAACCCATTTAACTAATCGGTCTTAAACTTGAAACCAGAACCGAACCATTTACTAAATGGTTTTGCGATTTCGGTGTAAATGGATCGGTTCGATTTCTGTTTCAAATTCATATCCTTAACCAGTAGACCCGACATAGCCCGATACATTTACGGCCCGACCTGGACGGCCCAATTAACAAACTTGTCAGGCTTGGGCCCGACATGTTTATTAAAATGGGGGTTCACGACATAGGTAACTAGCCCGACCGAACCAACACTTTTATAAGCCCGACTTGAACCGACTCGTTGTAGCCACACCCAACCTGACCCCTTTAGTGTTATATAAAATTCCTACTTTGCCACTACTAGCAAAAAACTAATTAAATTTTGTTACCTTTTGCTTTGTAATATGATTTGATTTAATTAACCTTTTTGTTTTGTAAGTTGTAATGGTCATCATTTCTTTTTTTCATTTTATTTTTTAAGAACAACTATAATCTCATATCATTTATCTTATTTATTAAAGAGTTGCATCACATATTTCTAGGCCTTCAACCCGCTTAAGAAAATAATTTTATGGTAGACACTTTTAAAGCCCGTTTAAAGTTCGTTTAGACTTAAATAGGTATGTAGCCCGGCTAAGGCCCGTTTAAGGAAGCCCGACACTGACTGGCTCGATTATAAACCGTACCATGCCCCCCAAAGCCAGGCCCGTATACTTAAATGGGCGTTCACTGTGCAAGGCTTCTAAGTGGTCAAACTCAATTAGCTTTGATCGAGACCGGCCCGATCCAACCGATTGACACCCCTAGTAGTAAGTGTATAATCCATGGATTTAGTTATTGGTATAGACCAATATCAATATCGGAGATGATCAGTAGGTATCGATCACTTTTGCCCCTTGTTCTTCACAAAAAATATGTTTTTTTACTGTTTACCCCTTAAACCATATAGGTAACTGATCAAGATCGGTCAAGGATCGGAGATCGATCTTAATCGATACCAATATGATAAGGCCAATACGATGCCGATACTTGAAACCATGGTATAATCACTATCTCTAGTAGATTTATGCAACGTTGGGTCTCTATTAAACCTTACTCAAGATTCATAGATTAGACTATCTCGTATTGTTATAAAGAGATCAATTTAGTTGCAGATACTCTTACAAAAACGAAGCGCAAGTCAGCATGATTCTTACTCCTGGATTTCTTCTCCTAAATTAATTCACAATGTTATGTGAGGTTTTTTTTTTCGGTAGAATTATGTGAGGATTTTAGCTTTAGGGAAGACTCTGTTATATGTTTGAAAAATTAATTGTATGGCAATTGAGATCTGCCTTTTTTATTTTAGAGCTGCTTGTAGCTTCTTACCGATGGCAATGCCTTAAGTGGGTGCCATTCGTGGCTCTTTCGATTGTATTTTTTTTTTTTTTGATGGCCATGCCAGAGGGAGATTTTAGTCAACCTTGTATTTTTCGCGTCTGAGTATGCTCGAAGATTAATCATTTTATACATATTATTTGACGATATAATATTTCTGATACATAGCAAAAAAAAAAAAGAAGGGGAGGGTGGGGGGAGGCATAAAAAATGTTCTACCTGTTCAAAGTTTGTAACTAAAGATCTCTACCATTGTCTTTTTTATTCCATTAAACAGTTTTACTCTGTATTCGTGTTGCTAGGTTCTGACTCGTTGTCTTTTTTATCCCACTTTCAAATCGTCATAAGAGATCTCTAACATTGTGCACATGTAGGAACTATATTACCAAATAATAAACTTTCTTTCATTTTATTCAATATTGGAATGGTGATGCATACAGAAATGGTGGCTATAGGAGAAATTTTGAAAACTATACTTGAAACAAATAATAAGTCGTAAGTGTACCCGGTGGGAAACCATTGCACTAGCAATGGTTATCATGTAAGGTTTTTGGGTCTTTCAGGGTGAGGAGGGAATTTCTTCATCTATAATGATTTGATTTTTCTTTTTCTTTTTTTTTGGGGTGTGTGTGTGTCAAATGTGACTTTTATGGTCAAACTCTGAACTCTTGAATTATGAGTTCCATTGTTAAACTCCCACCCCTTGTTTTATTTTTCATTTTTGTGGTTGGCGCCCCTTATCTTATGAAGTCTAAAATACTTCCCGCATCCAATGGAAGGCCTACCCCCAACCCCCAACCCCCTTCCACCCCTCCCCAGAAAAAAAATAAAAAAATAAAAAATGAAGGGTATAATATGGTAGTTTAGATAAATCTATCTTCAGTGTGAGTGAAAGGAAACTCAATCTATGAATATATGATCGGAATTGCATATGGTCGATCTATGATAACAATTAAAAGATAGTCTCACCAAATCAATCTCATCACATGGAAACAGTTTTCTGAATAATTTGCATGTACAAGTTAAAATAATTTAATCAAAATCAAATCAAACCGTTTAAATCATAATCAGTAAACCGTTTATTAATTGATTCGATTTTGATACTAAGAAGTGAAGCCATTTAATAAACAATTCAGTTTGGCATTCTATATACATTTTCTAATGTTTTTAGTTGATTTAAACCATGTAAACTAATGTAAATTTATTTTATTTCTTAAGTCACAAATTTTTTTTTTTTTTTTTTTT
>NC_056569.1:26159072-26202899 GCF_013358625.1 Macadamia integrifolia | reverse complement strand
AAAATATAGGCTAGCCCATTGTTTCATGCCATCTATAATGACATCAACAATCTTAGCGGGGAGGGTTATAGTGTACGCAATCTTACTCCATTTTTTTGTGGAGAAACAGTTTCCTGGCTTAAATCAGTGAATCTCTCTCTCTCTCTCTCTCTCTCTCTCTCTCTCTCTCTCTCTCTCTCTCTCTCTCTCTCTCTGTGTGGAAATTTTATTAAATAAAAAAAGCACAGAAAACATCCCAAATGAAGGGCCTCGGCATGATTCCGAAAAATCCCCACACAAGGAAAGAAACCAAGACAGCCCAACATCACTAGTACACTCAACAGTACACAATTAAATACAAGAGGAGAAAGAAGGAAAAAAAGAAAAATCCATATATCTTGGCAGAAGTATCACGAAACATGCTACTAAAATCGAGCCCGGATCCTCTTCTGCCGGCTGTATCCTCCAACCCCATTTCACTCCATCCATGGGGTGTAGGATCTTATTCACTCCACAATTGACAGATGTTCATTTTACTCTCCCATGCCTTTTGCTCTTCTTTGACCTTTGTTTTGGCTTGAATTTTTCCATTCTTGATGTCAACTTGAAGCATCCAATGATCTTCCAAAACATAGTTTGTCCAATTACCACCCCAATTATCACTCCAGAACAATACCCTGCAATCACAAATCTCCAATCAAGTAAACTTATTGAATCTTCTTCTTGTTTTTCAAGTGTCGAAGCGAGAGGTAGTGCTCTTTTTGATACTCCACATCTTTTTGGTAATGGAAATCCACATAATCCCTCATTCCCTTCATATGAAGCAATTGAGAATGTCTCAAATTGGTTGCCTTGTGGTATCATTCCTATGAGATGGTTTTGAGATAGATTTAAAACTTCAAGAAATGTGAGGCTTCCCAATTGTTGGGGGATTTCCCCTGATAACCTATTTCTGGAAAGATCCAGGGACTCAAGCCTGCTCAATTGAGCAAGTGAAGATGGAATTTGGCCTATGAGGTCATTTGCAGATAAATTGAGCCCCATGAGTGCTTTAAGTTCCCCAATTGAGACTGAAATATCTCCTTGAAACTTGTTGTAAGAAAGATTTATGATAGTGAATGTTTCTATGATCTTCTCCATCTCCAAATTTATTCCTTTGCTTGCAATCTCGAGCGGAACTTGATAGGTAAAATTTCCAAGAAAACTTGTATTTTGCCAACTTATATAATGAGCCAGTTGAGGTATATCTGTATCCATCATTGATTGCCACTGACAAATATATTCAAGTGGCAATTTTCCTATAAAACTGTTCAGAGAGACATCAAACACATGCAACATTGGGAAGGGATAATGAGAATCAGCAGCCTTTGATTTTTGTGTAATGGGACCATAGAATTTGTTAGATTGCAAAATCAAAACACGCAACTGGGGTAGGCTTTCCAACCAGAAGGGGAAGGTTCCGCTCAACTGATTGTTCCCAACATCTAACACCTCCATGTCCTTGCAATTTTCCAATGATCTTGCTAATTTCCCCCGTAATTGATTCCCATTGACTTTGAATATCTGTAGTTTGCATCCTTTGGTGTAAGCATCAGGAATGGGCCCATTCAAATTGTTCTGCTCTAGATTTAGGACACTTAGATTGCCAACCAAACAACCAAAATACTTGGGAATCATACCACTCAATTTGTTATAGGACAAATCAAGAAACTTAAGATTAGTTCCACTACAGGTGTTGTGGGAGAAGCCATCGAGTATGTCATTGAATTGGTTATGTGACAAATCTACATACTTCAATGATGGAACAGACACTAGAGAAAATAAATCTGGAATCCTCCCTGAGAAAAGGTTGCTTTCAATTGATAGTACTTTGAGATTTGGATGAAGAGTGAGGCCTATGTCTCGTGGAAGGTTCCCATGCAATTGGTTATGTCCAAGAGACAAATATTCAAGAGATGAGAGATTATATAATGCGGCTGGGAACATACCAGATAACTTGTTTTGGTGGAGAGAAATAACTTTAAGAGAGGAGAGATTATAAAGTGAGACAGGGACCATACCAGATAGGTTGTTTCCATCAAGGTCAAGATAGTACAAGTTTGTTAGCTGACAAAGAGACTCTGGAATGTTCCCTTGCAGTTGGTTTTTTCCAAGAGAAATAATTTCAAGAGATGAGAGATTGTATAGTGAGACAGGGAACATACCAGATAAGTTGTTTCCATCAAGTGTAAGATAGTACAAGTTTGTTAGCTGACCAAGGGATTTGGGAATGCTCCCCTGCAGTCCATTTCCACCCAAAGAGATAACTCGGATGGAGGAAATATTCCCAAAACAATTTGGTATTTCTCCTTCGAGAGTGTTGTTAAAAAAACTAATGAATTGCAGTCGAATCAGCTTACCAATTTCTTGGGGGATTTTGCCATGGAAACTATTGTTACTGATGTAGAAGTAATGAAGAAAAGTGAGATTGCCTATGGAAGGAGATATGATTCCTCCCAACTCCTTTCCATCTAAATCCAAGCTGATAACCCGTTGTTGATGACGATGGCCACATGTGATCCCTACCCAGTTGCAGAAATGGATGGAATCGTTCCAAGAAATTAGTGCTTCATACGGATCATAAATTTGTTTCTTAAACTCTAGCAAAGCAAGTCGATCTGTCTCGTTCCCTAAAATCCTTCTACCTGTGACTGATTGTAGCCACAATGAGCTCCCAAAAAGGAGAATGAAAGTTAGAAGCTGAAGCGCCATCAGAATCAAATTTTGGGATGCAAAAGATCCAGAAACCATGCAATCTTTTGAGTTACGATACTGCAGTAACTACTCTGTTAATTAATGTCTTTGAGAGTGAAGAAGTAGTACTCTCTTTAAAGGATAGTGCTAAGCAACAACGGTCATATTCCACCAAACGTTAGAACTTAGAATTTGATTTACCTAAATGACAAAAAATTAGTTTCTATTGCTGAACACGGAAAGCACGTTAGAATCATTTCCCCTCCTGCATCATGATTTGGGTTGTGGTACCAAATTAATTTCTTCAATACGATTGTTACAAGATTTTGACTTTGTCTTCCAATTTCATTATAGAGCTAGTAACTCAAGTTCGTTTAGATTTTCCAACAAAAATTAAATTTTGACTTAAGTTGAGCACTTCAAGTTAAATCACCCATTGCATCTAGAATATGTTCTCTTAAGTTGCTTAGGAAGGAAGAAATTAACTTGGGAGAGTTGAGTAATGAGACCATCAAATAGATTTATTAGATTATATGATACGAAATTGAAATTCAGAGAGATTTAATTTTCTACGAATATGAGAAGTATCATTCAATTGGTTTTTCCTAATATCGAAATAGAGTCTAGTGGAAAAGGGGAAATCAAACCCATTATAATCTAATTTTTTTTTATCATCACTCATCAAAGTGCAACAACTGGATATGGGAACTAAAAATAAAGAAGAAACTTAAGCTATCATAACCTGAGTTTTTTTTTTTTTTTTTTTTTTTTCACGGTGACTTACGGCTCACCCTGTTGTTTGGAGCTTATTAATTTCTATCCCATTTCCTCAACAATTTGTGAAAGGACGGGATAAAATTGTGTTTATTTTTTCTCAGACTAAAACATCCAATTGACCCATAACTCACCCAGGTCATGTCCACCATTTTCATTTATCTGACTTTGGTGAATTTTTTTTTAGAAGAATAATTTATCTGTACTGTTAAGGGTCTAATCAAGATAGGTGACAGGTCGATATCCACGACTAAATTCTTTGTAAGATTAGGGTTCCCATTGGTTTGGCTTTGCTTTGCAATGGAAGAGATAATAATGAAGAATAATACTAGAAAGGGTGATGCCAATGGGTTGGTGGGTGTTTAGTGACACAGTAAATCATGGGTCCATTAGCACTCAACATGTTTTCTTTGCCTATGATTTTTTTCAAAAAGAATCTGGGCTGTGGACCCATTGAGTTTAGGAGTAGAAATCGGGATTAAAGAAGCTATCAGGAAGGGATGGCTGGTGAATACGATTTGGACAGACTTGGAGGATTTTGAACAGCTAATGATCCTTAACAATATGTAGTAGATGTAGGACTGGTCTTTCAATAAAGAAGAACGAAAAAAAAAAAAAACTTTGGCAATAGAATGATAGAAAACACCACACCAATTTTAATTACAAATTTCCTCACTGTATGAATTAATTTAATTGTCTCACACAAATGAGACTTGAAATAGAAATAACCATGTAAAATTGAATCGAATCGAATCGAAGTAAATCAGTTACTATAACTTAAAGATTATTCACCACCCCATTCCCTCAACAATTTTTATGGCCAAAAGCATTACAAGTACAATCTTAGTGATCGTTCTAATATATCTAGGGTTTTAAAATTGGCAATCAGCATCTGAATCGTTCAAGAGCCATTCCAGTTAGAATTGATTAAAAAATTTTGGTTAGAAATCGTAGTGATTAAAAGTGAATCATTAAAATCAGACAATGCCAATTCCTGATCCGATTTATAGATTTGGAGCCTTGAGGGTAGGAAAAGATATATCTTGGCCAATTACTTTTCTACAATTTGACTATTGACTTTGACATTTTTCTTCCACTTTCCATTGTAGAGGTTGAATTTTGTGAAAATAGGAGGGAAAGTGTAACGTACATTGATTAGAGAAAGACTTATACTGATTACCAAGAAAAAGGAAAAAAAGACTTTCTCAATAAAAACAAAAATAAGAGTTGTCAACGGTAACTGTTCTAGTCTAACTGGTCTGGTAAAAATGGCTTCCTTAAGGTGAACTTCTTCTCAGGTTTAATTTTTTTTTTATAGATATTCAAAATGAAAGGAATGCCAAACTTGTCAATTGGGCTGAAATTTCTTATGGTAATGCGTTTTTTAAAAGATCTAGAGACTTGAGTTCGTTTAGATTTTTCAACAAAGATGAAATTTGACCTGGAGGCTAATCCCTGATAAATTGAGCATTTGGAGTAATTTTTAAACCACCTGTTGAATCTAGAATCTATCCTCTGAAATTGCGAGTGTGGATTAGGTTTTTGTACGAGAACTATCATACAAATTGATTCACACAGATGGAATCCATTACAGAGTTGGTTGTTGGGTAGATTCTATCTGTATCGATCAGCCTATACAAGAATAATTCTCGTACAAGGACTTGATCCGGTCTCTTAAATTGCTGGATTGATCAACAGTTGTGAAGGTGATTAGGACTCTTTACATTTTTAAGTATATTCAGTGAGATTAATCCTCGTAAACAAATATCACTGTGTTCCAATGGCAAAGGAACTGCAATAATAAATTTCAATAGAATGGTTGAAAGAGAGATCAATGACATATAGGATTGGGAAGGAAGAATCAACTTGGGTGAGTTGTGTAATGAGACCACCAAATAAATTCGTTAAATTTTATGACAAGAAACAAGAATTTAAAGAGATTTTCCTACGAATAGGAGAAGGTATAATTCAATTTAATTCGAGTCTCTTGGCGACTGATCTATTACACAGGTTAAGTGCGACTGCGTGTAATTGGGGTTTACCTTTGAGCCTGAACCATAAAACCAGATAGGTTTGAGGGGTTCGTCATTAGCAAAACAAATAACGCCAAGGGGTTGGATGGTGTTAGGGGGAACACTAAAGCATGGGTCGACTAAATTTTAAAATTTTAATCAGAAAAAAATAAAAAATAAAAAATAAAAAATAAAAAATAAAAAATAAAAATAAAAAATAAAAAATAAAAAATAAAAAATAAAATATGAAATTTGTTGATTGCTCCAACGAAGAAGAAGAAAAGCAAATATGAACTTCGTCAACAAAATAATAGAAAACATCATATCAATTTTAATTACGGGTTTCTCATCTTTTGTACTTGTCAGACATTTCAAGTATCGTACCCTTATAATCCCAAGGGTATCAACTTAGAACCAAAATTGAAACTGATCATTTAAAATAAAATCAAATTGAATCGTAATAAATCGGTTAGATTTTGATTTCAAAAGTTAGAATTTTTTTCAGTTGGATTCGATTTTGAATTCATGACTAAAATCATTGAACCGAATCAAATTATCTATCTTCGAACCGAATAAGGAACCAGGTAAAATTGTATTCATCGTTAATATTTCAATCAATGTAGATATAACTCTTTTCCTATTTAATGTCCAGAAAAAATTTGGTGGATTACCACCTTAATAAATGAGGCTTTTTTGGTTGGTGAAAATGTAAAAAGTAGCCCCAAACACTTAAAATAGGACCCAAACCTTTCATAAAACCAGAGGCCAAAACCAAAATCAGACCAAATCGAATCAGTTCAGTTTTGCTTTTGAAGATGTTTTTCTATTTTCAATTTTGATTTATATATTTCCAAATCAAAACTGAACCGATTGGCACCCTTTGATATTCCAAAGAGAGACTCCATTGGTTACTTATAGAATGACGAGTTTTAGGGCTAAGAACAAAAGAGTAAGGACCAAGTTGTACCTGGTTCCAAGAGATTAAACTGGTCCAGAATGTGGAGCCTTTAGGTGTGATGAATTCAACTTCAACTTAAAACTTTCATTATAGAATTAGGAGTTTTGTGAAGAGGGAATGGTAACCAGGGAATTAATTCTTGAGACACTCACACTAGGGTGTTTAGTGCTCTTCACTGCTTTCAGTGAAATTTGAATGGTTCTCATTCAACTCCGGTATGACTCAGCCCATGCGGTTGTGAGGTCAACATGGACCCACAGGACTAGTCAGGCTAAAGGCCTAGATACTTGTCGTTAGCAAAAAAAAAAGGAATTAACTCTTGGTTATCGATCTCAGCTGATACCAATCTATTATCAATTCGGATTGGCCAATATCAACCTAGATCAGTCAATTTTATCCCTATATTTCATTTTTTTTTAAATGGTATTTTTATGACTTTACCCCTGATCCAATATCAATGCTTGATTCAAGATCGGCCATCTATATGATCTGACTAATACGATATCAATACTTAGAACACTGATGGTAACTGTGAGTGTGTACCATCTAGTTTGATTTTAGAATATTTCTGATTCTTTTTCTAGGAAGCATATTAAAGGAGAATGGGTGGTTCTAAGAAAAACTCTTAAATTCAAATCACTATTAAAAATATTGGACTTCCATACCCCATCATTCAACTCCCCCCCCAAGCAATCAGAAATTTTATTAAATTAAAAGAGCACATAAAACATAAAAATGGAGGGTCTTTGGAATGATTCCGAAAAATTCCTACACGAGGAAAGAAACCAAGACAACCCAACGTCACTAGGACACTAGTCAACATTACATACACATAAAGACAAAGTAGGAGAAAGAAAGAAAAAAAAAATCATATATCTCAGCAGAAACATCATGCAATCAGCCAGGATCCTTTTTTTTTTTTTTTTTTTNAAAAATAAAGTGGCTGCTCTCCCTGTGTTCGACCCGTAGCTACACTGATCCGTACGCTTGCGGTTACATTTTAAATCTCAAACAACGAGTGCAATTGGCCAAGCTAGTAGGAAGCTCTCCTTCAAGGGTATTGTTATGAAAACTAATGAATTGTAGTCGAATCAGCTTGCCAATTTCTTGAGGGATTTTGCCATGGAAACTATTGTTTGCGACGTTGAGGAAATGAAGAAAAGTGAGATTTCCTATGAAAGGAGTTATGATTCCTTCCAAGCCCTTCCTTTTAAAATCTAAGCTGATAACCTGTTGTTGATGACGATGGCCACATGTGATCTCTACCCAGTTACAGAAATGGATGGAATCGTTCCAGGAAATTAGTGCTCCCTACAGATCATTAAATTATTTCTTCAACTCCAGCAAAGCAAGCCTATCTGTCTCGTTCCCTAGCTACAATTCTTCTACCGGTGACTGATTATTGCCTCAGTGAGCTCCCAAAAAGGAGAACGTAAACTAAGAGCTGAAGTGCAATCAGAATCAAATTTTGGGATGCAAAAAATCCAGAAACCATGCAATCTTTTGAGTTACGATACTGCAGTAACTACTCTGTTAATTAATGTCTTTGAGAGTGAAGAAGTAGTACTCTATTTAAAGGATAGTCCTAAGCAACAACGTTAATATTCCACCAAACGTTAGAACTTTGAATTTGGTTTACCTAAATGACATAAAAAATTAGTTTCTATGCTGAACACAGAAAGCACCTTAGAATCATTTTTCTCATAGGCCCAGGGAGCATCTGAATGATTTGGGTTGTGGTACCAAATTAATTTCTTCAATCCGATTGTTTCAAGACTTTGACTTTGTCTTCCAATTTCATTATAGAGCTAGTGACTCAATTTCGTTTAGATTTTCCAACAAAAATTAAATTTTGACTTAAGTTGAGCACTTCAAGTGATTTTACATCACCCATTGCATCTAGAATATGTTCTCTTAAGTTGCTTAGGAAGGAAGAAATCAACTTGGGAGAGTTGTGTAATGAGACCATCAAATAAATTTATTAGATTATATGATACGGAATCAAATAATACCTTGAATTCCATATAGTTCCACCAATGACATTGGAATTTTTCCTTGAAGTATATTTTTATTGATTTTCAGTGTAAGCAAACTACATCATCCAATAGAGGAGTTGATCCATGTATTTGTTGCTCTCAAATTTAGCACTTTCAAATTGCTATTGTTTAGGCATATAATATTAAAGCTAAAATATAAAGAATTTTGGTCAATTTTTCACCAAAAAATGGAAATAGGGTCTAGTGAAAAAGGGGAAATCAAACCCATTATAATCTAATTTTTTTTGTCATCCACTCATTAAAGTGAGATCAAAGTGGAACAAATGGATATGGAAACTAGAAATAAGGAAGAAGAAACTTAAGCCATCATAACCTGAGTTTTATTTATTTATTTTTATTTTTTTTTTACCTTGACTTACGGCTCACCTTGTTGTTTGGAGCTTATTAATTTCTACCCCATGTTGTTTGGAGCTTATTAATTTCTACCCCATTTCCCCAACAATTTGTGAACGGAAGGGACAAAATTGTGTGTTTTTTTTTTTTTTTTTAGACTAAAACATCCAATTGACCCATAACTCACCCAGGTCACGTCCACCATTTTCATTTATCTAACTTGTTGAATTTTTTTTTAGAAGAATAATTTATCTGTACTGTTAGGGGTTTAATCAGGAGAGGTGATTGGCTGATATCCACGACTAAACTCTTTGTAAGGTTAGGGGTCCCCATTGATTTGGCACAGTAAATGATGGGTCCATTAACACTCAACGTGTTTTCATTACCTGTGATTTTTCAAATAGAATCGGCGCTGTGGGCCCATTGAGTTTAAGAGTAGAGGTTTTCCATTTCTCCTTCTTCAGTGAACTAATAATGTTTTTTTTTTTTTTTTTTTTTAGGCACAATCTCAAAGAATGACTTGGGTCATTTCTTTAATTTGTTTATAATAACATGCTATTTTCTGTGGCAGTATTGGAATATAGTATCTTTGGGATCACAACACCCAAACCCTCTACTTGTATTAAAACAGATAAACAGTTGGCTATCTTTTATCAATGGTGAGATATATCCTTCTCCCAAAATAAGCAATTGGAACCGCTTACTATTGGGATCTTTCAACCTTTCTTTTTACATAACAATGTTATGATTATTTTTTTTTTTTTGGTAGAATGTTATGATTATTAATATTGCAGTTTCTAACTGGTCTCTTAAAATATCAAGATGAGCAACTGCCCTTTTCTCTCAAGACCAATGCTTACTTCTACTTGCCAACTATGTAATGATAGGAGAGGTTTTTGAGGAGCGGCTTAGGGATTTCTGATCGGGATTGAAGAAGCTATCAAGAAGGGATGGGTGGTGAATACAATTTGGACCGACTTGGAGGATTTTGAACCGCTAATGAACCCTAACAATTTTTTGATGTGGCCATTGGCCGCTATTTCCCTTAGGATTGAACTAAACAATCACTTATCTGACCTAATTTTTTGTGTAAAAAAGGAGAATAATCTTGTCAAAGGTATAACCTATAAGGCATTGGTAGGTAGAACTGGTCTTTCGATTGGACCGGTTTTTTTCGGAAAACTTAATCAATATGTAAATTCGCTTTGCTTTTCTTTCTAGGAAAAAAAAAATCATGGGTCCATTAAATTTGAAGTTTCATGATTCCTCCAATAAAAAAGAACAAAAGAAAAACTTTGGCAACAGAATGATAGAAAACACCACACCAATTTTAATTACAGATTTACTTTGATTCGATTCAAATCGATTTTACATGGCCAGGAATCTACCATGAGGACCCAAGACTGACCCTATTACTGAGTTGGTGACAAGAATTTGATGCCCAAAGCATTACAAGTACAATATTAGTGGGGCATTTTTTTCCAATTCCCATTGTAGAGCTTGAATTTTGTGAAAATAGAAGGGAAAGTTTAACATCCATTAATTAGAGAAAGACTTGTACTGATTATCCAAAAAAAAAAAAAAGACAAAGAGGAGAGTTGTCACTCTCGCGGAGCCACCGCTCCTTTCAACTGTAACTGTTCCAGTCCAACTGGTCTGGTAAAAATGGCTTCTTTGAGGTGAACTTCTTCTCAGGTTTAATTTTTTTTATAGATATGCAAAATGAAAGGAATGCCAAACTTGTCAATTGGGCTGAGATTTCTTATTGTAATGCATTTTTGAAAAGATCTACAGACTCGAGTTTGTTTAGATTTTTCGACAAATATTACATAAGGGCTGAATTTATACACTTAACCGGGACTTAAACATATCATAAGTCCACACGGACTTCACACTCTTACAATCCCGAAGGTACAATAATACATGTAATAATTGACGGGCGTCACACACTCGGACTTCACACTCTTACAATCCCGAAGGTACAATAATACATGTTGACCTGGAGGCTATTCCCTTAAAAATTGAGCACTTTGAGTAATTTTAAACCACCCATTGAATCTAAAATATGTCCTCTTAAATTACGAGTGTGGATTAGGTTCTTGTACGAGAACTCTCATACGGATTGATCCACACAGATGGAATCCACCACAGAGTTGGTTGTTGGGTAGATTCTATCTGTGTCGGTCAGCTCTGTACAAGAATGATTCTCGTACGAGGACTTGATCTGCTCTCTTAAATTGCTGCATTGATTAGCAATTGTGAAGGGGATTAGGACTCTTTACATTTTTAAGTATATTCAGTTGGGATTAATCCTCATCAACAAATATCACTGCATTCCAATGGCAAAGGAACTGCAGTAATAAATTTCAATAGAATGGTTGAAAGAGAGATCAATGACATGTAGGATTGGGAAGGAAGAATCAACTTGGGGGAGTTGTGTAATGAGACCACCAAATAAATTTGTTAGATTTTATGACAAGAAACAAGAATTTAAAGAGATTTTCCTACAAATAGAAGAAGGTTTAATTCAATTTAATTCAAGCCTCTTGGCGACTGATCTATTACACGGGTTTAGTGCGACTACGTGTAATTATTGGGGTTTACCCTTGAGCCTGGACCATAAAATCGGATAGTTTTGTGGGGTTTGTCGTTAGCAAAACAAATAAAGCCAAGGGGTTGGACAGTGTTAGGTGGCACACTAAAGCATGGGTCAACTAAATTTTAAAATGTTTATAAAACAAAAAAAAAACAAAAACAAAAGATAAAAGTTTCTTGATTGCTCCAACGAAGAAGAAGAAGAATAGCAAATATGAACTTTGTCAACAAAATAATAGAAAACATCATATGAATTTTAATTACGGGTTTCTCATCGTTTGTACTTGTTAGACATTTCAAGTATCGTACCCTTATAATCCAAAGGGTATCAATTTAGAACCAAAATTGAAACTGATCATTTAAAACAAAATCAAATTGAATCGTAGTAAATCAGTTAGATTTTTATTTCAAAAGTTAGAATCTTTTTTCAGTTGGATTCGATTTTGATTTCATGACTAAAATCATTGAACTGAATCCAATTATCTATCTTCAAACCGAATAAGGAACCAGGTAAAATTGTTTTCTTCATTAATATCTCAATCAATGTAGGTATAACTCTTTTCCTATTTAATGTCCGAAAAAAATTTGGTGGATTACCACCTGATGCGGAAAAATTTGACCAGACTATCTCTAATGCAGTTCCTGGTGCTTTGGCCGACCTACACAGAAAAGATGACAAGGAGAGCCGGGCTGACCCGACGGGGAACTCTCCGATGCCTAAGTTAGACCTTTCCACAACAGATGTTCAAGAGAGCTTTTACAGTATGAGAAGCGAGTAATTGATCCCCTGTGATGGAGGCTTACCTTGGTATTTATAGGCTGCTGATGGAGGGCAAGTGGGAGACGATTGTGAAGAGTCATGTTTAGGCGTGGAGTCCTCAAGGGGAGTGGCTCTGTGATTCTGGGAATATTCCTGGAATATTCCCCTCTTAATTAGGAAAGACCAACTGTGTGACGTCATGATGACGTGTAGTGGATAGAGTCCTGTCCTCCGGAATAGGGACTACGTTCCTTGAATGTAGGGGTGGACGAAAACACGTTTCTGGAATCCTTGTTGTTGACGTCGGGCTGAGGTGGCAGCTCGGCCAGATGGAGGCCGAGGTAACAGCACGGCCCGATGGATGCCGAGGTAACAGTGCGACGTGATGGATGCCGAGGTGGAGCACGGCATGATGGAGGCCGAGGTAGTAGCACGGCTTGATGGAGGCCAAGGTAGTAGCACGGCATGATAGATGCCAAGGTAGTAGCACGGCATGATAGATGCCGAGGCAGTAGCACGGCCTGATGGGGGCCGAGGTGACAGCACGGCCTGATTGAGGCCGAGGCAGTAGCACGGCCTGATAGAGGCCGAGGTGGAGCACGGCCTGATGGAGGCCGAGGTGGAGCACAGCCTGATGGATGCCGAGGTGATAGCACGGCCTGATGGATGCCGAAGTAGTAGCACGGCATGATTGAGGCCGAGGCAGTAGCACGGCCTGATGGAGGCCGAGGTGGAGCACGGCCTGATGGAGGCCGAGGTGACAGCACGGCCTGATGGATGCCGAGGTAGTAGCACGACATGATTGAGGCTGAGGCAGTAACACGGCGTGATTGAGGCCAAGGTAGTACCTCGGCCTGATGGAGGCCGAGGTGGCAGCACGGCCTGATGGATGCCGAGGTAATAGCACGGCATGATTGAGGCCGAGGCAGTAGCACGGCCTAATAGAGGCCGAGGTGACAGCACGGCCTGATGGATCCCGAGGTAGTAGCACGGCATGATTGAGGCCGAGGCAGTAGCTCAGCGTGATTGAGGCCGAGGCAGTAGCACGGCGTGATGGAGGCCGAGGTGACAGCACGGCCTGATGGATGCCGAGGTAGTAGCACGGCATGATTGAGGCCGAGGCAGTAGCTCAGTGTGATTGAGGCCGAGGCAGTAGCTCGGCCTGATGGAGGCCGAGGTGGAGCACGGCCTGATGGATGCCGAGGTGACAGCACGGCCTGATGGATGCCGAGGTAGTAGCACGGCATGATTGAGGCCGAGGCAGTAGCACGGCCTGATGGATGCCGAGGTGATAGCGCAGCTTGATAGATGCCGAGGAGGTAGCACGGTCTGATTGATGTCGAGGTAGTAGCATGGCATGATTGAGGCCGAGGCAGTAGCACGGCCTGATGGAGGCCGAGGTGGCAGCACGGCCTGATGGATGCCGAGGCAGTAGCACGGCATGATTGAGGCCGAGGAGATAGCGCGGCCTGATAGATGCCGAGGAGGTAGCACGGCCTGATTGATGCCGAGGCAGTAGCACGGCATGATTGAGGCCGAAGCAGTAGCACGGCCTGATGGAGGCCGAGGTGAAGCACGGCCTCATGGATGCCGAGGTAGTAGCACGGCATGATTGAGGCCAAGGTGATAGTGCAGTTTGATAGATGCCGAGGAGGTAGCACGGCCTGATTAATGCCAAGGCAGTAGCACGGCATGATTGAGGCCGAGGCAGTGGCACGGCCTGATAGAGGTTGAGGTGGAGAACGGCCTGATGGAGGCCGAGGTGGGGCATAGCCTGATGAGGGCCGAGGAAACAGCACAGCCTGATTTATGCCGAGGTAGTAGCACGACATGATTGAAGCCGAGGTAGAGCACGGCCTGATGGAGGCCGAGGTAACAGCACGGCCTGATTTATGCCGAGGTAGTAGCACGACATGATTGAATCCGAGGTAGAGCATGGCCTGATGGAGGCCGAGGTAGAGCACGGCCTGATGGAGGCCGAAGTAGGGTACATGCTTTAGCCGTGCTAAGGAAAGTGACATATTTTGCCTCATCACCACCTTAATAAATGAGGCCTTTTTAGTTGGTGAAAATGTAAAAAGTAGCCCCAAACACTTAAAATAGGATCAAAACCTTTCATAAAAAAAAAGGCCAAAATCAAAATCAGACCAAATTGAATCAATTCAGTTTTGGTTTTGAATATGTTTTTCTATTTTCTATTGATTTATATATTTCCGAATCAAAACTGAACCAACTGACACACTTAAATATTCCAAAGAGAGGCTCCATTGGTTACTTATAGAATCACAAATTTTAGGGCTAAGAACCAAAGAGTAAGGACCAAGTTGTACATGACTCCAAGAGATTAAACTGGTCCAGAATGTGGAGCCTTTAGTGTGATGAATTCAACTTCAACTTAAAACTTTCATTATAGAATTAAGAGTTATAACCTAACTCGATACCTATTTTTTGGTCCTTCCTCTTAAATAGGATAGGATAACAGTTACAAAGAGTTATAACCTCTTACTCTACTAACACCACTTTTCTAATAACTACTACTATAACCGATAACTCCTACATAATTGAAAATTCCTAAACAACTAAATTCTATCTCAAAAGTAACTATTCCCACTTATTTTGTGCACGTAACATTCCATATCTGTTAAGATTAGTCTAGTCCTCAACATCACTTGCTGGAAATTGAATCTTCATTGCATCTAGATCTTCCCAAGTTGTTTTAGCATATTGGTAGTTTTTCCTTGGCTTAATCGAGGAAGCCAGGACCTCGTTTCTCTAGAGAGAAATTGTAGAAATCCCACCAGTGGATGTCATGCCTGAGCTCTGATACCAGATGATGCGTGCAGGGATTCCATAGAGAGAAAATAGGAAAATTAAGACAAAGGAGGAATTTAGATAAAAGAAATAAATATAATTAAATAAGGATTGGGTTGGCTTTACGGACGAAGCCATGACGTCCCGACCTATTGGGAGGTAGCTAACCTCATCTCAAAATAAAACTAAGAGATTATTTTTAAGATTTCATTCCTTACCTATTATTTGTTCTTTCCTCTTAAATAGGATAGGATAACAGTTACAAAGAGTTATAACCTCTTACTCCACTAACATTACTTTTCCAATAACTACTACTATAACCGATAACTTTTACATAATTGAAAATATCTAAACAACTAAATAATTATTCCTGCTTATTTTGTGCACGTAACATAAGGCTGGAAAAGCTAGATCTTGGCAAATTACTTTTCTATAATATGATTATTGACTTTGACATTTTCTACCACTCTCCATTGTAGAGCTGGAATTTTGTGAAAATAGAGGGGGAAAGTGTGTCATCCATTAATTAGAGAAAGACTTGTACAGCTTACCAAAAAAAAAAAACGACTTTCTCTCAAAAAGATTGAGGAGAGTTGTCACTCCCCCTGAGCCACCCCCCTTTCAACTGTGACTGTTTTAGTCCAACTGGTCTGGTAAAAATGGCTTCCTTCAGGTGAAAACTTCCTCTCAGGTTTATTCTTTTTATATGTATTCAAAATGAAAAGAATGCGGAACTTGTCAATTGGGCTTGGATTTCTTATGGTAATGCATTTCTGAAAAGATCAATGATGAAATTTAACCCGGATGCTCATTCCTGATAAATTGAGCACTTCGAGTGATTTTAAATCACCCATTGAATCTAGAATCTGTCCTCCTAAGTTGCTGGAGTGATCGGCAGTTGTGAAGGTGGTCAGGACTCTTTACATTTTAAAGTATTCAAATATCTCTGCCTTCCAATGGCAAAGGAACTGCAGTAATAAATTTCAATAGAATGATTGAAAGAGAGATCAATGACATGTAAGTTTGAGAAGTAATAATCAACTTGGAGGAGTTGAATGAGACCCCCAAATAAATGAATTAGACTTTATGACAGGAAATAAGAATTTAAAGAGATTTTCCTAGGAATAGGTGAAGGAATAATTCAATTTAGTTCAAGACTCCTTGCGATTGATCTATTACATGGGTTAGGTGTGTCTCCGTGTAATTAGGGTTTATCCTTGGGCTTGAACCATAAAACCGTGAGGTTCGAGGGATTCCTCATTAATACAAATAAATAAATAAATAAATAAAGCCAAGAGGTTGGAAGGTGTTAGGTGGCACAGTAAAGCATGGGTCAACTAAAATTTGAAACTTCAACAAAAAAAAAAATTAAAAATTTTAAATGTCTTGTTTGCTCCAACAAAGAAGAAGAAGAATAGGGATTGGGTCGGGCTCAGGAGCCTCAACCCAGCCAACCCGACCCAACTCGACCCGAAATTTAAACCTGAAATTTTATATTAGAATTTAGGGCTCCTATTGGTATTTTATTTTTCTATAATTTTTTAATGTATAAGATATGAGTGGTAAAAAAAGGTCAATCAATGTTAATCCAATCATTGCAAAAGCTAGGTTCAAAACTCAACCCAAACTGGTCGGGCTGGGTTGGTATGAACCCGGCAGGATTGGGCGTGAACATGAACCCGACAGGGTTGGATTGGGCCTGGGTTGAATTTTGAGGACCTAGGGTTGGGTTAGGGTTTTAAGAAACTTGGCCCAACCCGACCCTGTTTCACCCCTAGTGTCAATTTAGAACTAAAATCAAAACTGGTTATTTAAAATAAAATCAAATTGAATCGTAATAAATCGGTATGATTTTGTTTTCAAAAGTTAGAATCTTTTTTCAGTTCAATTCGATTTTGATTTCTGTTGGTGTACGATATCTTGTATTCCGTCGTGGTTTAACCTAAGGAGTACTGGTGTAGGCTCCTCCGACACTTTTGTCAAACCTCGTAAACATGTGTGTGTTGTTTGTTCTTGTTTTCCATTACCTTCGGCATCGCTTTTAGGATTGCGTTTATACAGATTTCATGACTAAAATCATTGAACCGAATCGAATTATTTATTTTCGAACCGAATAAGGAGCCGGGTAAATTATATTCTTCATTAACATTTCAATCAAAGTAGATATAACTCTTTTCCTTTTTAATGTTTGGAAAAAATTTGGTGGATTACAGCCATAACAAATGAGGCTTTTTTCGTTGGTGAAAATGTAAAAAATAACCCCAAACACTTAAAGTAGGACCAAAACCTTTCCAAAAAAAAAAAGCCAAACCAAAATCAGACAGAATCGAATTAGTTCAGTTTGATTTTGAAGATTTTTTTTTTTTTTTTTTTTTTGATTTATATATTTCCGAATCAAAACTGAACCGATTGGCACTCTTAAGTATTCCAAAGAGAGGCTCTTATAGAATCACGAGTTTTAGGGGTAAGAACCAAAGAGGAAGAAGCAAGTTGTACATGGCTCAAAGAGATTAAACTGGGCCAGAATGTGGAGCCTTTAGGTGTGAAGAATTCGACTTCAACTTAAAAGTTTCATTATAGAATTAGGAGTTCTATGAAGAGGGATGGAAGCCAGGGAATTAAAATGATGGGTACCGATCTCAGTTGATATCGATCTATTATTTATACTCGGATTGGCCCGTATCAGCGTGGATGGTCATTTTTGTCCCTATATTTTATTTTAAAAAAAATAAATAAATAAAATTGGCATTTTTATGACTTTACCCCTGATCCAATATCAATATTTGATTCAAGATCGATCATACAGAATAATTCTGATGCTTTTTCTATGAAGGATATAAAAGGAGAATGGCTGGTTCTAAGAAAAATCCTAAATTCTAGTTACTATTAAAAGATTGGAGTTCCATAGGCTAGCCAATCGTTCAAACCAACCCCCCCCCCCCCCCCCCCAAACCACCCCAAGCAGTCAGAAATTTTATTAAATTAAAAAAGCACAGATAACATCGAAATGGAGGGCCTCGGAATGATTCCGAAAAACCCCTACACAAGGATAGAAACTAAGACAACCCAACACCACTAATACACTCAACGTTAAATACACATAAAGACAAGTAGGAAAAAGAAGGAATAAAGAAAAAAAATGCATATATCTCGGCCGAAGTATCATCCAATCGATCCCAAATCCTCTCCAGCTGATTATACCTTCCAATCTCATCTCACACCGTCCATGGGATGTGGGATCTTATACTCCACAATTGATAGAAGTTCATTTTACTCTCCCATGCCTTTTGCTCTTCTTTGACCTTTGCTTTGGTTTGAATTTTTTCATTCTTGATGTTAAGTTGAAGCATCCAATGATCCACCAAAACATAGTTTGTCCAATCACCATCCCAATTATCACTTCAGAACAATACCCTGCGATCACAAATCTCCAATCAAGTATACTTGTAAAATCTTCTTCTTGTTTTTCAAGTGTCAAAGCTGGAGTTAGTGGTGCTCTTTCTAATACTCCACATCTTTTTGGTAATGGAAATCCACATAATCCCTCATTCCCTTCATAGGAAGCAATTGAGAATGTTCCAAACTGATTGCCTTGCAGTATCATTCCTATGAGATGGTTTTGTGATAGATTCAAAACTTCAAGGAATGTGAGGCTTCCCAATTGTTGGGGGATTTCCCCTGATAGACTATTTCTGGATAGATCCAAGGATTCAAGCCAGATCAACTGAGCAAGTGAAGATGGAATTTGACCTATGAGGTCATTGGAAGATAAATTGAGCCCCATGAGTGCTTTAAGTTCCCCAATTGCTACTGAAATAATTCCTCGAAACTTGTTGTAAGAAAGATTTATGGTGGTGAATGTTTCTATGACCTTCTTCATCTCCAAACTTATTCCTTTGATTACAATCTCGAGTGTAACTTGATAGCCAGAATCTGAACCTATATAATTGACCAGTTGAGGTATATATGTAACCAGCATTGATTTCCATTGACAAATGTATTCCAGTGGCAATTTCCCTGTAAAACTGTTTAGAGAGATATCAAACACATGCAACATTGGGAAGGGCGAATGAGAATCAACAGCCTTTGATTTTTGTATAATGGGGCCATAGAATTTGTTAGATTTCAAAACCAAACGACACAATTGGGGTAGGTTTTCCAACCAGAAGGGGAAGGTGCAGCTCAACTGGTTGTTCCCAACATCTAACACTTCCATATCCTTGCAATTTTCCAATGATCTTGGTAATGTCCCCTCTAGTTGATTCCCATTTACTTGGACTATTTGCAGCTTGCATCCTTCTGTGTAAGCATCAGGAATGGGCCCATGCAAGTTTTTCCACTCTAGATTTAGGATAGATAGATTGCCAATTACTACGCAACCAAAACACTTGGGAACCACACCGCTCAATTTGTTACAGGACAAATCAAGAACTTCAAGATTTGTTCCATTATAAGTGGAGTTGGGGATTTTTCCAACCAGTTTATTGTTGTGGGAGAAGTCATCGAGCATACCATTGAATTGGTTATGTGACAAATCTACATAATTCAATGATGGGGCAGACACTAAAGAAAATAAATCTGAAATCCTCCCTGAGAAAAAGTTGCTTCCAATTTGAAGTACTTTGAGATTTGGATTAAGAGTGAGGCCTATGTCTCTTGGAAGGTTGTCATGAAATTGGTTTTGTCCAAGAGAGATAACTTCAAGAGACGAGAGATTATATAGTGAGACAGGGACCATACGAGACAGCTTGTTTTGATAAACTGAAAGATAGTATAAGTTTGTTAGATGAACAAGGGATTCTGGAATGCTCCCATGCAGTTCGTTTTCTCCTAGAGAAATAACTTGGAGAAATGAGAGATTACTTAGTGAGACAGGAAACATACCGGACAGCTTGTTTAGACAAAGTGATAGACACATTAAGTTTGTTAGCTGACCAAGGGATTCTGGAATGCTCCCTTGCAATCCATTGTCACACAAAGTGATAACTTGGATGGAGGAAATGTTCTCAAAAGAAGCTGGTATTTCTCCTGTTAAGCCATTATATTTAATAGAAATTATCTCCAGCTTTGACAATGACGTAAATAGTTCAACCGGAATATTCCCAACAAAATTTTTGTAGGAGAAAAGAATTTCTCTTAGACGAGTACAGTTGGCCAAATTGGTAGGAAGCTCTCCTTCGATAGTATTGTTTGTAAAATCAATGTATTGCAGTCGAACCAAATTACCGATTTCCTGGGGGATTTTTCCATGGAAACTATTGTTTGCAATGTTGAGGGAATGAAGAAAAGTGAAATTACCTATGGAAGGAGATATGATTCCTCCCAAGTCCTTTCCTTCTAAATCCAAGCCGATAACCCGTTGTTGATGACGATGGCCACAAGTGATTCCCACCCAGTGGCAGAAATGGATGGAATCGTTCCAAGAAATTAGTACTCCAAACGGATCATAAATTTGTTTCTTAAAATCCAGCAAAGCAAGTCGATCTGTCTTGTTCCCTACAATCTTTCTGCCGGTGACTGATTGTAGCCTCAATGAACTCCCAAGAAGGAGAATGTAAACTAAGACCTGAAGTGCCATCAGAATAAAATTATAGGACACAAATACAGAAACCATGAAATTTTGAGTTGCGCTACTGGGGTAGCTACTCTGTTAGTATGTCTTTGAGGGAAAGTACCCTATTTAAAGGATGGTGCTTAGCAACAACAGTAATATTCCACCAAATGCTCGACCTTAGAAGTCAAGTCTTTGTGAGTCTGTGATCATTCGTTGTGGTTCGTGGAAATATCATAGGAGACATGAAATCCCTCTTTGAGGTAAATCCAATGACTTCTTTGACAGATTTTACAATTTGTCTGCTTGCATTTTTTTTTTTTTTTTTTTTTTTTTTTTCAGAGACTTGCATGGATGCATGGTCCTTTAGTTAGTAGCACTTAGGATCCATATCTCCTATCCAGTTGAAGAATGATTATCTCAATGGACATATCAGAAGCTGATTAACCAATCACTAAGCAACAACGGGAATACTCCACTAAATGATAGACTTTAGAAGTCAAGTCTTTCGTCTTATTATTTTGACCATTCGTCATGTGGAATCTATGAGATAGACTTCATTGAAATATCAAAGGAGACTTGAAGACCTTTTTGGGTCAGATCCAATGTTTTTTTCTCAGGAAAATATTACAACTTGCCCAATTGTGTAGATGCATAATCCCCACTATAATAGTGTTAATGTATCCAGATCCTCTCAAGTCCTCTAACCCTCTAAAGTACATCGGATGGCTGGCAACACCAAGGTGCACACACAAAATGCCTCTCAGTTATCTGATGTGCATTGAAGGGGGCTGGCATACTTGAGAGGATCTCATTCACAGGGTTAATAATACCCTTACACTTACACTTTCCCAAATCTATCAAATTTAAGTTATCAACCAATTTTGTGACATCATATTTCTACATGAGAAAAATATATTAGGCTAAAACCTTGCAAATGAATGGATGATCATATGGAGATTAATTGCACAAAATTTAAGTTCTAAACTAGTGGCCTTATCAAAACAATAGTTTCCTCCCTTGCCCAAATATGTACCGTGTGGTAAATCAAATAAGCCCAATTTTGTGGGCAGCTAAGGGTTAAGGTCATGAACTTAAATGCGATGTTTGATGAGGTCTATTATTGTGGAAATAGTTGAAGCAAATGGATAGATTAAAAATAAAAGGGAAAAACCAATACAAGGGAAGTGTAAGATTCAATTTGGCTTTAGAATTTGAAAATCGACCTATCCTTATTGTACTCCATTAATTATGCAATTCTTGGACCTACCAGATCACAAATTCACAATTCTATGTGGTAGACTTTTTTACCAATAAAGCATCTTGATTCAAACCAATATGACTTTTCTTTGTGTTTTATTAGTATTTTTCTTTTGAAAATTGTTTGAGAAAGTGAGTTTAGCTGAATAACAATGATTATTCCAAAGATACGGGAAAAGTTCCTTGCCATGTTAGCATAAAAAAAAAATTACAATTACTCAGTACTAGTCCTGCCTAATGACTAAGTTCTTGAATTGAAGCTTTTCTTTGACTACAATGGTTAAACTAGTTTTACATGAAAACATAGCCAGATAAGAAAAGAAAAAAAATTAAGAAATCGAATTTAAGAAAATGATGATACAGAATTGAGGTGTAATTTTGGTTTTTATAAATTAGGGCTGAGGGGCAGTTCAAAATTTGCTTTATTGACAGTCATAAAAAAGAAATATGCCCCAATTTTCCATTCTCAAGTTAGTCCTGAAATCATGCTCAAATATGAGCACATCGTTCATTAGGGATGCTTTATAGATCATCAAATTCTCATAAATTGAATGAGAAGTGGATCTTTGTAAATGATTGAGATTTCATTTTCTTATAATCATTACCTAACATGATTATATAAAGGGCAATTTACAACGCCACCCCCCCCCCCAAAGTATGCCACTATTAGAGTGACACCCCCCATAATACCACTTTTTTGAAGTTTGTATTTTCTTTCCCTTTTGTAATATTGAAGTTTGTCAATGACCCATCCGTGGATTGACCAGATGGTTAAGGCGAATTTGGGATTGTGTGGATAGGCGTACAGTCCTAGGTTCGATTCCTCATTTGTGCATCTGTAATTTAAGTGAATACCATGGTGGTGGGTTGCTGCGCTAATCTCCCCTAATCTCTCAGAGAATTAGTCAAGATGCGCATAAAAATAATAACAAAAAAAAAAAGTTTGTCAATGGATAAATGAGAATAAAGTGGTGGCGTTGAGCAACATTTGAAGATTTGATTATCTTCCATCTCTCTTGTTTGTATTAGATTTTACAACTTAAGCTATTTGAATTCTAAATTATGACATATTTTTTCTTCCTAATTCCTCCCTTATTTCAATTTTCAAAATAAGAACCTATTATTGAGGATCAAAATCCATGGCTACCAGCGTCAAAAACAAGGCTATACGTGGAAAAGTGAACTGTTAGGAAACTGCTTCCACAGTTCTTCTTCATCTCTCCTTCCTCCTTCTAGCTTCATGGACTGTTAGGAAATTGCTTCAGAGTAAGAAAAAGCGAGCCCAAGATGAGTAACAAAGTGTTAGAGAACCTCCATGGTATGAGAAGAAAAGAAAGAAAAAAGAAAGGAGAAAAAATGGGGATGAAATTAATTATATGGTGTTTAAATTAAAAAAAAAAAAAAAAAAGAGGGGTAAAATAGTCAAATGAAAGATTTGCCACTTCATACTTTTATGTAATAGTATAATAGTATAATAGTATAATATAATAATAGTATGATTTATGACTCATTCCTATAGCTTGGAGCTTATTAGTTTCAACCCCATTTTCTCAATAACATGTGAAAGGAAGGGGTTTTTTTTTTTTTTTGGAAAATTACCTTTATCCACTAGATAAGAAAATAAATTACAAAATAAGTAGGTTACAAATTTATTTACATTGACTAGTTTCAACTTTAAAAATATTTACTCAATCCTCAAAATTAGTTATTGTTCGTGAAATTCAAAAAAATAAAAGTAAACTTGCAAAAATACCCCCAACCTCAATTCTTTTATTTTTATTCAATTTATTTTTAACCGCATCCCCTTTCCTCTTCCGCCTCTTCTCCTTCCTTCTCCACAAAGGCCGCACCCACCCTCCACTCTTCTGCCTTTTCTTATTTCTTATCATCAGATATGGTTTTTGAAGGGGGTAGTGGAAGAAGTACAGAGACTAATTTCAATTCCATACTTCAAGATGATTTAAGTTCAAATCTTGCCGAAGTGGATTTGAAGGTGTCCAACATGAGTCCACAACCATTGAATGCTCGAATTCCTTTTAAGTGCTTTAATTAAACCAGGATTCTTACTCGATCAATTCCAGATTCATGCTGCGGTTGGCAACGGAGTGGGACGGGCAGAGCTGCTCAATCCGAAACCTTTTGAGGCCCTTGACCAACACTTCTTCTCTTTCACCATGTCTGCAACATCACATAAAACTATAAGAATGCAATTTCATGCTAGACATGTATTCTCTTCCACCGAGACAAGTTCATCACATAATTCATAGTCGAGAACGCTAATGATTAACCACGCCTTGATCTGTCGCAATCCTACAATATCATGTTGTTTCCAAGATGGGGGGTTCATTAGAGACTGGTCTTGCAGTTATGAATTGAGAGTCTAATGTTAATGGACATCCCTTTCAAACAATTCTTCATTTCAATTAAAGGGAAACCATCTATATAGAAGGTTAACAATAGAAGGAAGATGGAAGGAAGATGGTAACATGCTTAGTTGTTCCCATGGTTTTAAGTATCGGTGCGTATCGTGCCGTATCGGCCGATACGTATCCGTATCGGTAGGCATCGGCATGATACATACCGATACGCTATGGGGAATTTTGGGCCCCCTTTTACGTATCGCTGTATCATGCGTATCGTACCGTACCGTACCGTATCGGTACCGATACGTACGATACTCTACGATACGAACTTTTGAAAATCTGGAAATTCCCGAGAGTATCGGTACGTATCGGTACCGTATCGGTATGTATCGACCGTATCGTGCAGTATCGAGTCGTATCGTACTGTATCGGTACCGTATCGGCACGTATCGACTGAAAATATGAAAATTCCCGTGAATGTGTCTTTTATTGTTTGAAACAAACACTTCAAACTCTCACCAATAGTTTTCTATATTTCTCTTCTTTCTTCCCCTTTGATTCACACACCTTCTTGGAGACTCAAATGGTAGATTGAAAGAAACATTGTCGAAGTGAATGGTTCAAAGAAGGAGAAAAACATAGTCCAAGAAGAACCTTGAACTTGAAAGTTGAAAAATTTGAATAGTAAGTTCATCTTTACTCACTTTTTTCAATTTTAACCTTAGATTTTCAAGTTTTTTTACAAATCTAAGGTTCATCATAGGGGTGTCAACCGGTCGGGTCGGTTCGGTTTCGATCGGGCTTAAAGACTTTCAAAGGCTACACCGTGTCCGCCCATTTAACTAATCGGGCTTAGTTATTGAGGGCATGGTACACTTTATATTCGGTCGGTCGGCCTCGGGCTATAATCGGGCCACCTTAATCGGGCTTTAGTCAGGCCTTAATTGGGCTACGGACATGTTTAATGTTAAACGGGCTTTAACCGATTTTTAAACGGACCCTCTTTAAAATGTGCTCTTATATTCCGGCCCACTCATGCAAACCCAAAAAATGACAATAAATTAATAAATGATACCAAATATAACCATTATTTAAAATAGGTTAAATATGTATTCTACAATATTGTGCACTGGCCTAGCCCGACCCTTTTTAGTTTTTACTTTCTAATTTGGGGGGTAAAATAGGTATTCTACAATCATTAAAGGGTCGGGCTAGGCCAGTGCACAATAGGCCGGTCTCGATCGGGTGTTAAACGGTCGGTCTCGGTCGGGCGTCCGACGGTCCAAGTAGCAAAACCAAGACCGACCGTTTATAAACGGGCCGGGCTCAAGCCCGACACGTTTAATAAACGGTCCGGGCTGGACCGGTCTATAAACGGTCGGTCCCGATCGGTTTAGTGGGTTCGGGCCACGAATTGACACCCCTAGTTCATCATACTTAGAATCACATTTTGTGCATCATTATTACATGAAATCATTGGATTTATAAGGATTTACAAACTTTTTTCAAGAGAAAATGAGGGTTTCAATTTATTTCAAATTTCTTAGATCTACTCATGCTCAATGATTAAAAATGTTTAGATTTTTTATATGTTATATAAAAACAAGTGTTCTACAACTTCCATGGAAATTTTTGATTTTTCTCAAAAAAAAATATTTGTCTATCAATACCATACCCTCATCATTTTGAACATTTTCAACTCAATATATTTGTCTATCAATACGATACCCTCCACTTAAGTATTTATGCATTCTACATGTTATATATAACTTTTTTTAACTGTTTTTTTATGCAAAAGTGTATTAAAATGTGTTTCCTATCCATTTATGTGCGTATCTTTAGCGTATCTTAGCGTATCTCCGATACGATACGATACCCTCCGATACGTATCTTAATTTTGACCGATCGATACGACGACCGATACCGATACTTTAATCCTTGGTTGTTCCTCACATGAGACAGAGCCCAATTGAGTTGAGATTCAAAAACAGCAGTAAAGACTAGTATAAAGCACAGCGGATCATCCACTTCGGCGAGATTTGAACTAGACGTCATCTTCCACTTCGGCAAGATTTGAAGTACAAGGTGTATTTGATCCACCGGAGACCCAACTCCATCAACATCAAAGATTCCCCTTTGAGACTCATCCATCCATTAACAATCCATCTCCAAACTACCGCATTAACACCAGTCAATTCTCATCGTCGTTGCCGTCGCTGTCACCGTCTTAGCCTAAATTCTCATCCTTCCTGAAAACTTCACAGCGAAAGCTGTACCAACCCTCTACTAATCAGTTGCACTTCTCCAACAACGCTTATTTCTGGAATGCGTCTACAGCTGCCATGAACGATGCTCGGTCTGCCTTCTTCCCTTCACTGGAGACACAGTTTCTCACCCCAATGTTTGAGGTGAAACCCAATTGCAGCAACATCCTCACCACCACAGGGGTAATTATTTTATATAATTTATACCTAATTTTGTTTATAGGTATAAACAGTGTTATTCTTTTTTGGCCATCCGTTCCACCCATCTCTTGATTCTGAAGGAGGGAGGGTGCGGCCTTTGTGGAGAAGGAGAAGAGGCGGAAGAGGAGAGGGGAGGAGGAAGTAGGTCCCGCATGAGATTCAAAATGAATTGAATAAAAATAAAAGAATTGAGGTTGGGGTATTTTAGGAAGTTTACTTTTACTTTTTCTTGAACCGCACAAGCAATAACTAATTTTGGGGATTGAGTAAATATTTTCAAAGTTGAAACTAGTTAATGTAATTTTGAAACCTACTTATTTTGTAATTTGTTTTCTTATCCAGTGGATTTAGGTAATTTTCCCCCCTTTTTTTTTCTAGGGGGGGGGGGAGTTAAGACTAAAGCATCCAATCGACCCATAACTCACCTGGGTCCACTATTTCACTTATCTGACTTGGTGAAAATTTTGTTAGAAGAGTAGAACTATCTTTGTTAGGGGTTTATTTAGGATGGGTAGACATCCACGACTAAGTTCTTTGTAAGGTTAGGGGTCCCCATAGGTATTTGGTTTGGCTTAGCTTTGCAAAGGAAGAATGTTAGATTAAACACTAAGACACCGTTTGATAACGTTTCTGTCGTTTCTGTTTCAAAAAACGGCAGAAACAAAAATTTTCGTTTCTGGTTCCCAGAAACGGAATTTTGGGTGTTTGATAAACCTAATTCTCCATTAAGAAAATACCTGCAAGAAAAGATGAAGAAAAGAAGCAAATTGTCTAGCACCATTTCCTTCCTCAGGTCAAATAAACTCATTGCAACACCAGAATTCGACGGTCCGGTAACTTGGCCTCCGAAAACAGCCGGATTCTAATTCGGTGCCCTTCGAATTGGACGAAAGCGAGGTGGTTTGGTCAGCTGAGCTCTCCGATTCCCCCGAATCTGATTCCCTCGGTCTAATTCACTCTGTCGCCTCTACAATACTCTCGCCCTCCCCTCCCGATCACCGTCACCACCAATATCAATCGGAAAGATTCGGTCTTTCAACAGCTTTGTCAGACAACCGCCGCCCACTTGTGCAGAGAAAACCATCCCTAAATCCTTCTCTGTCCGCTACTAGTGCGGCACAAACAATTCCACCGGTGCCCATCCCACGCTCAGGGGGATCAGAGGACTTCTCAAACTCATCTTCAGGCTGAACCAAGTTTCATCAGTCTGCTCAAGTTTCAAAATCACTGATGAGCAACGAACGATTCCTTGGATGAATCCCAGCGGAAGGGGCATACACCGAACTGAACGACGGCAAATTTCTCGACAGAGTCCTTCACTTTGAGATACCGAACATCGTAGGGGAAAGGGCGAAAGATTCTCGCCATGGAGCGCTCGTGACTCCGGTCATCTCGAGATCGATGGCGACAAAATCATTTTTGTCACTTTCTTCAAAGCAAAGGTCGATGTTGCAGAGGAGAATGACCTCCAAGTGAAATATGAGCCTTGGCGTACTAGAGCTAAGGCGGAAGATGCCTGACAGTCAAAGCTATTGCTGCAGCTTTTCAGAGGCAGAGGTGGAGATCACAGAGGGGCATGCGGGAGGTGGAGAAGCGACAGACAGAGGTGGTGGTGGAGATTGCAAAGGCGGAGGTGGAGATCACAGAAGTGGTGGTTGAGCTTGAGAAGAGAAGCGTGAGAGACGGGGACTAGCTTTTTTATCGGGCACAAAGCTAAAATCGTGGCCTTCCCCTTTTCCAGAAAAGGCAAAACAAGTCATACTTGTTTCGTCATGTCAGTTTCTAGGAATAGAAATCACCATAAATTTTGATTTATATTTATGAAAACAAGAGAAACGGAACGAGTTTGTCAAACGCTTTTTGTTCTGTTTCTACCGTTTCTTGAAACAGAAACGGCAAAAATGCGTTTCTTGAAACGTTATCAAACGGGCGCTAAGAAACACGAAGTAAAATGAACAGATTAAATCAAGATGTCACAGAGATTTAACGTGGTTCACACATCAATGTGATGTGCTACATTGATCTATGGAAAAACTTGAAGATGATTCTCTATGTTGGAAGAAAATATTACAATGAAAATCTCTTTAGAACACCCAAATATTGCAGCAATAACTCTCACCTAGAAACCTTAACTCGAAAATCTTCAAATCTCACTTGCTTACACAAAAAGACAATAGAACAATTATATACTCCTTCAAGTCAAGTCGACCAATTGAGTCATATTCGGTCGGGTTGTATTGTACTGCATACACCCCAATATCAGCCCAAGCCCTCTACTTTTATCACATATCTTGAAAAAAATACTCATTTAGATTGCCACCAAAAAAAGTCAGAACAAGACAATTTTCAAAAAACATGTATACAAATTTGAGACATATAACAAAAAGATAATGAAGAATGATACCGGCAAGGAAGTAGTAGCCAAGGGGTTGGATGGTGTTAGGTGGCACAGTAAAGCATGGGTCTCCTTATTTTGAATTTCATGGTTGCTTCAAGGAAGGAAAAGAACCAACAGGGAATTTTGATCTTTCACCACAGAATAATAGAAAACAATCCGAATTTTAATTACAGATTTTCTCATCTTTTTTACTTAATTGTCTCGAATATTTCAAGTTATAAACACTCATATTCTTAAGGGTGTCATTTAGAACTGAAACTAAAACCGTACATTTGAAATCAAATCGAATCAAACAAAAATAAATCAATTCAAATTTGATTTCAAAAGGTGAAATTTTTTCTCAATTTGGTTCAGTTTTGGTTTCATGACCAAAATCATTGAATTGAACCAAATAAGGAACCGGGAAAATTATATTCTTTTTTAATATTTCAATTAATACTGATGTTAAACTCTATTCTTTTTTAATGTTTGGTAAAAGTTTGGTAGATAAAAAATAAGGTTTTATTTTTCCCCTTGGGTGAAGATGTAAAAAGTGACCCGAAAGACCTAAAATTAGATCAAAACCGAATAAGAGATCGAAAGCGAACTTGAACCAAGTGGCCCAAACACCTAAAACATGATCATAACCGACTGAGGAACTGAATAAAAATCAAAATAGGACCGAACCAAGTTGGTTTGGTTTTGGTTTTAAAATGTGTTTCTATTTTCGATTTAGTTCGATTTTGATTTGTGTGTTCTGTATCTTGAGTCGATCCGAAATCAAACCAATTGACACCTTTACATATTCTACTAAGAGGCTCCAATGATTACCAATAGCATCACGAGTATTAGGGATGAGGACTAAGGAGCATGGACCAAGTTGTACATGGCTCCAAGAGATGTTAAACTGGTCTAGGAAGAATAAAAGGAGACTGACTGGTTCTAATTTAGACTCGTAGGTAGCCCCAGCCACCTAGTTGGATAGGTACTTGGATTATTTTCTTTGAGCATAATCTTTAGGGTTTGGTATTGCTTTTGGTTTTAAAAACCCGAAAATATTGAAACCGATCAGACCAACTGATAAGATTGATCAGGACCAACTAATGGTAAAACTCAAGACCATACTGATAAAAGAACGATAAAGGATTGTTAAAAGAAACTGATAGTGGATCAAAATGGACCAGATCAATAGCTATCGGTTTTGAATTGGGCTATTGTAAACCAAACCGATATATGAAAAATCGAAAAAAAAACCAATCAAAACCATACTGAACAGACAATTTGGCAACCTTAACTTATTTGTGTGAACAGATAAACAGAACAAATACTATATTCCTATAATCAAAAGCTATATATAACTAACAGTGTATAGTAACATATAAGCCGTGAAGAAAAATCTTTAAACTCCAGACGAATTGTTAAAAATTTAGGCTAACCCATTGTTTCATACCATCTATAATGACAAATTAATTCAACAATCACAGTGGGGAGGGTTATAATGTACGCAGTCTTACCCCTTTTTTTGCTTTTTTTTTTTTTAGAGAAACAGTTTCCTGGCTCAAACCAGTGACAATCTCTCTCTCTCTCTCTCTCTCCACATAGCAGTCAGGAAATTTTATTAAATAAACAGAGCACAGATAACATCCTAAATGTAGGGCCTCGGCATGATTCCGAAAAATCCCCACACAAGGAAAGAAACCAAGACAGCCCAACATCACTAGTAAACTCAACAGTACACAATTAAATACAAGTAGGAGAAAGAAGGAAAAAAGAAAAATCCATATATCTCGGTAGAAGTATCACAAAACATGCAACTGAAATCGAGCCCAGATCCTCTCTAGCTGATTGTACCTTCCAATCTCATCTCACACCGTCCATGAAGAGTGGGATCTTATTCACTCCAGAATTGATAGAAGTTCATTTTACTCTTCCATACCTTTTGCTCTTCTTTGACCTTCGCTTTGATTTGAATTTGATGTTAACTTGAAGCATTCAATGATCCTCCTAAACATAGTTTGTCTAATCACCAACCCAATTGTCACTCCAAAACAATACCCTGCAATCACAAATCTCCAATCAAGTAAACTTGTTGAATCTTCTTCTTGTTTTTCAAGTGTCGAAGCTGGAGGTAGTGCTCTTTCTATTATTCCACATCTTTTTGGTAATGGAAATCCACATAATCCCTCATTCCCTTCATATGAAGCAATTGAGAATGTTTCAAATTGGTTGCCTTGTGGTATATGGTTTTGAGACGGATTTAAAACTTCAAGAAATGTGAGGCGTCCCAATTGTTGGGGGATTTCCCCTGATAAGCTATTTCTGAAAAAATCCAGGGATTGAAGCCTGCTCAACCGAGCAAGTGAAGATGGAATTTGTCCTGTGAGGTCATTTGCAGATAAATTGAGCCCCATGAGTGCTTTAAGTTCCCCAATTGAGACTAACATATCTCCTCGAAACTTGTTGTAAGAAAGATTTATGGCGGTGAATGTTTCTATGACCTTCTCCATCTTCAAACTTATTCCCTTGATTACAATCTCGAGTGTAACTTGATAGCCAGAACTTCCAACTATATAATGGGCCAGTTGAGGTACATCTGTAACCAACATTGATTTCCGTTGACAAATATATTCCAGTGGCAACTTTCCTGTAAAATTGTTTAGAGAGATGTCAAACACATGTAGCATTGGGAAGGGAGATTGAGAATCAGCAGCCTCCATTGATTGTTGTGTAATGGGATCATAGAATTTGTTAGATTGCAAAATCAAAACACGCAACTGGGATAGGCTTTCCATCCAGAAGGGGAAGGTACCGCTCAACTGGTTGTTCCCAACATCTAACATCTTTATATCCTTGCAATTTTCCAATGATCTTGCTAATTTCCCCTCTAATTGATTCCCATTTACTTTGACTATTTGTAGTTTGCATCCTTCTGTGTAAGCATCAGGAATGGACCCATGCAAGTTGTTCCACTCTAGATTTAGGGTAGATAGATTGCCAATTCTTATGCAACCAAAACACTTGGGAATCACACCGCTCAATTTGTATAGGACAAATCAAGAACTTCAAGGTTTGTTCCATTACAGGTGTAGTTGGGGATTTTTCCAACCAGTTTATTGTTGTGGGAGAAGTCATCGAGTATACCATTGAATTGGTTATGTGATAAATCTACATAAATCAATGATGGGGCAGACACTAAAGAAAATAAATTTGGAATCCTCCCTGAGAAAAGGTCGCCTCCAATTGCTAGTGATTGGAGATTTGGATTAAGAGTGAGGCCTAGGTCTCGTGGAAGGTTGCCATGAAATTGGTTTTGTCCAAGATAAGTAATTCCAAGAGATGAGAGATTAGATAGGGATCATACCAGATAGCTTGTTTTGATAAAGTGAAAGATAGTATAAGTTTTTTAGTTGAACAAGGGATTCTGGAATGCTCCCATGCAGTTTGTTTTCTCCAAGAGAAATAGCTTTGAGAGATGAGACATTACATAGTGAGACAGGAAGCATACCGGACAACTTGTTTACATGAATTGATATAAAAAGTAAGTTTGTTAGCTGAGCAAAGGATTCTGGAATGCTCCCTTGTAGTCTATTTCCATACAAATCGATACCTTGGATGGAGGAAATGTTCCCAAAAGAAGCTGGTATTTTCTCCTGTTAAGTCATTATCCCTAATCAAAAACATCTCCAACTTTGACAAAGACGTAATTACTTCAACTGGAATCTTCCCGACAAGATTGTTATTGGAGAAGTATATTTCTCTTAGACTAGTGCAATTAGCCAAGCTAGTAGGAAGCTCTCCTTCGAGAGTGTTGTTATAAAAACTAATGAATTTTATTCAAATCAGCTTACCAATTTCTTGGGGGATTTTGCCATGGAAACTATTGTTATCAATGTAGAAGTAACGAAGAAAAGTGAGATTACCTATGGAAGGAGATATGATTCCTCCCAAGTCCTTTCCTTCTAAACGCAAGCCAAAAACCCGTTGTTGATGACGATGGCCACAAGTGATCCCCACCCAATGGCAGAAATGGATGGAATCGTTCCAAAAAATTAATGATTCATACGGATCATAAATTTGTTTCTTGAACTCCAACAAAGCAAGTCGATCTGTCTCATTCCCCACAATCCTTCTACCGGTGACTGTAGCCTCAAAAAGCTCCCGAAAAAGATTAGAATGAAAACTAAAAGGTGAAGTGCCATCAGAATCAAATTTTGGGATACAAATACAGAAACCATGCAATTTTGAGTTGCGGTACTGGGGTAGCTACTCTGTTAGTATCTGTCTTGGAGAGAAAAGTGTTAGGATTTTTATGTGGGTTTAACTGATACCGATTGATCCATTGGGCCCAAGTAATTATAGATCCACTCTGATTAAGAAACTCCTAGCTCTTTCCATTGTGAGAGTGGAATAGGGTTTTAGGGATTTTATTATAAATAGAATTCTGACGATCCTTGCAGCCATTACTTAATACCTTATTGGTTTTGGGAGCACGGCTTTCTCACAAGAGCAAGTGCACAAAAAGAAAGAAAACCCTAGAGTAAGAGGCTACAGAAGATCTCAGTAGAAGAACTCCACTTGCATAGTTCGTCATTGTCATCTTCATGGGAGTAATGTTTAACCACATGGGACAGAGGTTCATGATCTATGCTCATGGGGCTTATAAACTTACACCGATACTTCTTTTTTCCCATTTATGGTTCATATCATGACTGTTTAATTGATTATTATAGATATGGTAAATATATATGATTATGTATTTTAAGATCTATGAAGGGAGTACTTTATTGATCTTGGTTTAAGGACTATGCCCATGGTTAAATATCTTTTATGATTCTTGTATTCTAACATCAATGGGTTATTCATATGATTCTATGGTAAAGAATCCCCAACAATTGGTATCAAAGCCAACCCTTATGGTGTTAGAATCAAAAAAAATAAAAAAAATAAAAAACAAAAATTTGATTTTGTATAGGGTTTGAATCCCAAATCATAAAGATCATAATTTTACTATCACTTAAAGGTCCCGGATCAAAAAAAAACTCTTCATGAAAGTTGTAGAGGACGAGAAAACAGCTGCGGTGGTATGCCGCACGTCATCGAAAACTTCCGGATCCACCGGCACGTGCCACCAAAAATCGGCTACCGGAGGAGAGAAAAATTTGTATCGGCGACGAGTCATCGTCGGGTCAACTCGGTAGGGTTTTCAAGTTAACCCGGAGGTGTAGTGGGTCAACCCTATTTGACTCGGTCAAAGGTTGACAGGGTCATTGACCACCCGACCCAAAGACCCCGTTTGGGCTGGTTCGATTGGGTTTGGTTCAAACCCAAAAGTTAAAAACCAAATTTCTGGCAGCATGCTTTAAATGGCTCGTACGGGCAAACGATGAGGAATTTTTCATCTTGATTTTTTGCGTTGAGTCTATTTTTTCGTGCACTTCATTTTGATATATTATGAGCCTAGTTTTGGTCAACTTTTATAATCTGTTTTGTGAAAATTAAAAGTATGACTGTTTTGTGATTCTTTTTCATATTTCTATTAATTGTAAGAAATAAAAGGAAAACCAGCCCATATATTAGGGGTGACAACCAGTCGGGCCGGTCCGATTTCGATCGGACTTAATCGGGCTTGAAGACTTTTAAAGGTTGCACCGTGTCCGCCCATTTAACTAATCGGACTTAGTTAGTGAGGGCATGGTACACTTTATATTCAGTCAGTCGGTCTCGGGCTATAATCGGGCTATTAAAATCAAGCCTTAATCGGGTTTTAGTCGGGTCTTAACCGGGCCACGGACATGTTTAATGTTAAACGGGCGTAACTGATTTTTAAACGGGCCTTCTTTAATATTATTGAGCAACGACGCCGTGACGGACAATGGGGTTTGGTTTCCTATTTTTCATTGTCTAAATCTGGTTGTGGCTATTCTTTTATTTGTTTTAAACTGGTTGGACATTTCATAATCCATGCTATGTACAGTAACATGGTTAATTTTGCAAAATAAAATTTTAAGGAAAGAGATGATTGGATGAAAATGCAATGAGAATACTCTCATGTGGGATTGTCCATAACTACAAATGGATCTCAATAAATGTATTGATTGATCCAAGGAACCTACTCTCTTCCAAGTCACATATTTAAAAACATCACAAAAAATCCAAAGCATTGATCCAACATGCTCTTAAAGCTCTTTCTTAATGATTATTTAATTAAGAGCGGTTTGGGTATTTATAGGTGAACTTAGTGAAGCATTTTAGGCAGGAAATCAGGCTCTAACGGACATATTCTGGGACCACCGATCGACTGTCATCAGTAGCCGATCGACTGCCAAGAGTCGTTGAGGTAAAATATAGCCATTGGGGCACTTCCAGGCAGTCACCGGTCGACCGGGACTTTCTACCGGTCGATCGGCTATGGTCTCGGACAGTTCCGATCGATCGGGGCTTTCAGCCGATCAATCGCCAATATGACATACTCTCAGTCGGGTAAAATAGGTATCTTACAATCGGGCCAGGCCAGGCAGGTGCAAAATAGATCGGTCTCGGTCGGGTATTAATTGGTCTGTCTCGATCGGGTGCCAAACGGTCCAAGTATCAGGACTGAGACCAACTATTTATAAACAGGTCGGGCTCAAGCCCGACACATTTAATAAACGGGCCAGGCCGAGTCGGGCTATAAACGGTCGATTCTGGTCTGTTTCGTCGGGTCGGGCCACGAATTGACACCCCTACCATATATTACTTGTATGTCAGCATTTGAACTTGTTTATTGGCTAATGATAGTTCATGCTTTTGTTTATGAATATTTTTTTATCATGCTTAAACAATCCCACTTTTAGTTACCGGAATGAATTTGTAGACTATTACAGTCAGATTGGATGGAATCCACCAAAGTGGTAAAGTTCAATCTTTATTGTAATAGAATACAAATCAAAGGTCTTCTTTGTTTGAAAAGACAGAGAATAATGGTTGGTAGCAAGGTTGCTAATGTTCACCTAAATGTGACATTATCAAAGAGAATTTAAAGTTCAAGCAAGTGAAAAACAGAATAGGGATTTCTCAACCTAGAAGATGTTGTCCATCCAAAGATGGTGGTATTTCTTAGAAAGTTAGAAGAAATCTCACAGTAATAGCAAAAACTTGAGTGGGCCAGTTTGTTTCAGACCCAAAGGTCAGAAATGTAGTTTCGATTGACACTCTTGAAGTAATTGATAATTGAGCATTGTAATGTTTATTTTGTTAATAGTTACATGCTTGTTCTTTTACATGTAAATTGATATTTAGTTCATGTTTAAATAACCTACAAATTTAAGCTGCCAAATATAATTGTAAGCTATTGCAGTGGAATGGATGGAACCCACTAAAGTGGTAAAATCTAAGATTACTGCAATAGATTTGCAACTCAAAAGTTTTGTCTTATTTTCAAATACATGAAAAGTTGTTGGCAGGAATTAGGTAATGATTGCCCAAAGGCGACATTATCAAAGATAAGCATAAATGCAAGTGTACTCTAGGCAGACCTTAACCTAGAAGTTGTTATTCATCCAAAAGTGGCAATAATTTTTTAAGTTGAAGAGCTCACACGGTCATTGTAGTTTTTAAGTGGACCAGTACATTCCAGACCCAAAAGTTGAGAATGTAGTTCGGTTGATACTCTGGTTATGTTTAATGGTTAGTGATGTAATATTGGTTTTAATTTTATTGATGTTACATGCATTAATTAAACATTGAATGAATTATTCTTCCTTGAGTTGAATCATTAAACTGAATGTCTTTAAAAGTGACTTGCGAATATAGAGGTCTATATATGCTTCAAATACCTACTTTTTTTTTTAAACTAGGAAAACCAAATCAATAGTTTGGTATTATGCTTTTAAAGCAAAGATTTTTACCCTAAAAGGTATTGGATAGTTGATCAATAGCAATAGGGTGGATGAGGGTATCATGAATATGGCCATAGGTTATAGGGTTATTTAATGTGTTATTTTTGTATTCAGATTAGATCAATTCGGATTGATTGGGTTGGATTAGTATTGGTTTTGATCAATCCAATACCAAATTCTCAAACACTGTCATTGTTCTTTGAAAACCTATTTATGAACATTAATTGATAAATGTTTGGTTTCTTTTATTTTTTGGCTTATATGAACAAGTTTATATATATGTCACATTTAACGAATTGTGTTCTCCGATAAATGGATTAATTTACAACTGATCGAACCAAGTGAGAGGATAGAAATATGGATCTTAAGCTGTTTTATGTGGCTCAACCAATGGGAGGATAAATTCGGTATACTAGCTTGCTAGTAGGAGGATGTTACTAGTAGAAGATCAGCATACTAAGTTGCTAATGGGAGAATAAATTCAGTGTACTATATTATTTTTCATGCAAAATAACTATCTTGAGTTTTACATTGATTTATTATTATCATGATATTGAAGAATTATTTATGGCTAAAATATATAGTAAATTCATATTCATGTCATTTTGTACTTGTATGTTTTGTTTGAAACACCCTATGATGGATAAATATGTTAGAATTAAACCGGGTGTGAACTTCCGTATATTTTATACTGCACAGTATATTTCTAGGAAGCTATAAAAGGATTGGGTAGAATCCACCAAAGTGATACATCCTATTCTTTCATAGTTTTTCCAAGCGCAGTAAAGTTGGTGACATTTACCCAAAGGTGATGTCACCCAATTTAAAGAAAATACATGTATGGAAAGGACTATAACTCAGAGGTTTCTAAGCCCATATGTAATAAAAGTAATTGTATTTTCACAGTAAATTTAGATTTACAAGAGGACCAGTGCATTCTTAGCCCAAATGATAGGAATGTAGTTACGGTTGTGACTCTTGTGTGTTTTATCTGCTAGATGTACATTTATTATATAGTTTATCTGTTAGATGTACATATTAAATTTTCTAGCCCGGTTATTTGGTGTGTATGATTCATACCTGAGATTTTTTTTGGGTTACTTGATCTAGTTTTAGCTCTCAGGGAACTCAAACAGGTGTTGTTGCTAATCAAAGCACAACTGAAGGGATATAGAAACAATTTTGTTTCTCTATTAGGTTTATAATGATTTTGGAGTAATTTTGAATTGATTTTATCTTAAATTCCGTTCTCTGAATTATTTATGTACATTTATGCTTCATTTGTTTGTGTTGTCCCTAGTTGATTAAGAAATACATTAAAGCATACACTTCTGTACATATATTCATCTCAAATGTGAAAACATGATAGGAATGAGTGAAACCCACCAAAGTGGTACATTCAGTTCAATTGTCTGTTTTCCAAGATAAATGTGACATTTGCCCAAAGGTGATGTCATCTAAGTTTATCTACAAAGTGCTCAAGAGTCATGTTTTCTGACATTGGTGTTATTGAGGTTTTTGATATGCTTAGTTAGTGAAAATTTTATGATCTCATTTAACTAAAGATATCATGGTGGCAAAAGCCAAAGTTTAAAGGTTGTGTCTGCTAAGGTTTATTGGCAGTGCTTAGCCAAAGTAATTGACGATAAGTCAAGGTAATTGATGGTATTTCGTCAGGATTCGTGATGTATGGTAGTATTTAGCCAAAGTCTATAATTTATGGTGGTATTTAGCCTAAGTCTAGAGAAGTGGTGGTTTATCACAGGCGGTTTGCTAAAGTTTGTGATTTATTGTGGCATTTAACATAAATCCATGGTAGTGGTGATTAACCACAGGTGTTTTGCCAAAATGTGTGGTTTATGGTGGTATTTAACCTGACTCCATAGAAGTGGCAGTTAACCATAGGCAGTATGCCAAAGTAAGATATTAATTCAAGAAAAGGGCGGTTTGTCAAGTGTTGATTAATATCAAAGTTTTCTACCTGTGAGGTTTTCAAGGTAGGCTGATCTTTAGATCAGGAAAAGACCTATAAGGAAATGTATATTTCATGTGATCACATGTATGATATCAATTTCTTATATATATGTTTCCAAGTAATTTGGATTGATAGTTTTCTATTGTTTGTAACATTAGATAGTTATATGCCGTATATTGAGGTGTATTTTCTACTATTGTTCAACAATAGAGATTATTGATTGAATCAAAGTTTGTTTGAGTGGTGTTCAGTCTTAAGATTATTTGGCCAAGTGTCAATGGAAATACATCAGTATCAGTATAGCCCAAGTGAGAGATTGTTAGGATTTTTATGTGGACTTAACTGATACCGATTGATCCATTGGGCCCAAGCAATTATAGACCTACTCTGATTATGAAACTCTTAGCTCTTTCCATTGTGAGAGTGGAATAGGGTTTTAGGGATTCTATTATAAATAGAATACTGACGGTCCCTGCAGCCATTACTTAATATCTTATTAGTTTTGGGAGCACGGCTTTCTCACAAGAGAAAGTGCACAAAAAGAGAGGAAACCCTAGAGTAAGAGGCTGCAGAAGATCTCAATAGAAGGACTCCACTTACGTAGTTCGTCATTGTCATCTTCATGGGAGTAATATTTAACCACATGGGACAGAGGCTCATGATCTATGCTCATAGAGCTTCTAAACTTACACAAGTACTTCTTTATTCCCATTTATGGTTCATATCATGGATGTTTAATTGATTATTATAGATATGGTAAATTTATATGGTTATATATTTTAAGATCTATGAAGGGAGTACTTTATTGATCTTGGTTTAAGGACTATACCCATGATTAAATATGTTTTATGATTCTTGTATTCAAACATCAATGGATTATTCATATGATTCTATAGGAAAGAATCCCCAACAAAAAGTACACTACGTATTTAAAAGGATAGTGCTTAGCAACAATAGTATATTCAACCAAATGCTTGATCTTAGAAGTCAAGTCTTTGTGAGTCTTTTGACCATTCGTTATGTGGTTCATGAGATAAGCTTCGTGGAAATATAATAGGAGACTTGAAATTCCTCTTTGGGATAAATCCAATGACTTTTTCTTAGATAGATTTTGCAATTTGCCCCTTTTTTTCTTTTTTCTTTTCGAAGAGACTTGCATGGATGCATGGTCCTTTAGTTGGTAGCATAGTTAGCAAATTCGGATTCGGGAATTATTCGGGCGGAGAATTATTCGGAATAATTTGGACGATTAATTTAAGGATTCGGTCAAAAAAGCGGTCAAAAAATCTTATTGGGGTTTTTTTTTTTTTAAAAAATTGTTTTTTTATTTTTTTATTTTTTATTTTTGGTTTTTTTTTTTAAATAATGTTTAAATGGACCGAATAATTCGGTTTAATTCGGATTCAGTCCGAATTATTCGCGATTTATATTCATTTTGGAAAAAGTCGCGAATTTTAAAGAATTTTATTTTTAATTCGGATTCGGTCCGAATTTTTGATAAAATTCGGAAAAATTCGATTCGGCCGAATAATTCGCGAATTATTACTAACACTTGAAGAGTTAGTAATTCGGAATTATTAGTAATTGGGCTCCATATCTCCTATCCACTTGAAGAGTGATTATCTCAAGTATTACCCCACACAGTAGACATATCAAAAGCTGGTTAACTGGTCACTACGCAACAACGGTAATACCCCACCGAAGTCTTTCGACTTTCGTTTTATTACTTTGACCATCCGTTATACGGAATCTATGAGGTAGGCTTCATTGAAATATCAAAGGAGACTTGAAAACCTCTTTGGGCTAGATCCAATAACTTTCCCTTATCTTACGACATGCCCAATTGTATATAGATGCATGATCCCCACCATGATATGAAAGACGGCATCCATGAAAGTGATTCGGATTGTCCTATCGATAGGGTGGATCATTCAAGAAATAATCCATATGAGGGTTTTGATCGTTACCAAAAACTCCACAAGTGCAGAATCTCCACGCGATCTTTTAGCCCTTTATACGGTGAGTTCTTCCCACACGTACAACTTTGCATTCCTTTGGATCCAAACTCCTCCACGATAATTAGGGTTTTATGATCATCATATTCGATCACTCAAAGAAGAAGAGAGAGAAAGAGGGAGATGGGAGAGACGATTCTTGAGGAGGGAGAGAACCATGAGAACTATATTCTCGTCTCTCTACCACGTTGTTTAGGTTAGCCAATCTTATCTATTCTTGGCCAATCAGAATCCCCTATTAGTTAGTGTTCAAGAAACATCCAACTAAGTAATGAATTTTCTATTTAGAGCCAATAACTAAACCAAAATCAATCTTATCATAATAGATAAGATCAAATTTATTAGGAAAATAAATAATACAAAATTATTTTCCTAACAATAGGAAAATAAATATCATAAAATTGATTTTCCTAGCATGATAGCATTAATGGATCCGGATCCTCTCAAGTGCGCCAACCTCTCTAAAGCACATCGGACAGATGGCAGCACTAAGTTACGTACGCACCCCAAGTGCCTCTCAATCATCCGATGTGCATTGAAGGAGCTGGCTCACTTGAGAGGATCTCGTTCTTAAGGTTAATACCCTTATCAAATTTAAGTTATCAACCAATTTTATGACATATTTCCACATGAGAAAAATATATTAAGCTAAGATCTTGCAAATGGATGGATGATCATATGGTGATTAAATCCACAAAAATTAAGTTCTACTAGTTGTCTTATCAAAGCAATACTTTCCTCCATTGCCCAAATATGTACCTCGTGGTAAATCAAATGAACCCAATTTTGTGGGCAGCTAAAGGTTAAGGTCATGTACTTAAATGCCATGTTTGATGAGGTCTATTATTGTGGAAATAGTTGAAACAGATGGATAAATAAAAATAAAAGGGAAAAACCAATACAATGGAAGTGTAAGATTCAATTTGGCTTTAGAATTTGAAAATCGACCTATCCTACTTGTACTCCATTATGCAATTCTTGGACCTACCAGATCACAATTCTATGTGGTAAAGACTTTTTTACAAATAGAGCAACTTGATTCAAACCAATATGACTTTTCTTTGTGTTTTATCAGTATTTTTCTTTTGAAAATTGTTTGAGAAAGTGAGTTTAGCTGAATAACAATGATTATTCGAAAGATACGGGAAAAGTCCCTTGCCACGTTAGCATAAAAAAGATTACAATTACTCAGTTTTCTTTGACTACAATGGTTAAGCTAGTTTTACATGAAAACATAGCCAGATAAGAGACAAAAATTAAGAAATCGAATTTAAGAGAATGATGATCCAGAATTGAAGGGTAATTTTGGTTTTTAAAAATTAGGGCTGAGGGGCAGTTCAAAATCTACTTTATTGATAGTCATAAAAAAGAAATATGCTCCAATTTTCCATTCTCAAGTTAGGTCTGAAATATTCATGCTCAAACATGAGCACAGCATTCATTAGGGATGCTTAAGAGATCATCAAATTCCCATTAATAGATCATCAAATATATAAATTTTAATTTACACAAAAAGAAGTGGGTCTTTGTAAATGATCAAGATTTTTATTTTCTTAAAGAAATATGCTCCAATTTTCCATTCTCAAGTTAGGTCTGAAATATTCATGCTCAAACATGAGCACAGCATTCATTAGGGATGCTTAAGAGATCATCAAATATATAAATTTTAATTTACACAAAAAGAAGTGGGTCTTTGTAAATGATCGAGATTTTTATTTTCTTATAGGCTCCATTTGGTTACAAGAAAAATTGGAAGGGGAAGAGAAGTGAAAATTTTCAAACCTAAAAAAAAGAAACTTTTATTATCATTACCTAACATGATTATATAAACTACTTAAAAATTCCTTATCATATTTAGTAACAGTACTATTTAAATTCAGTTTTGGGAGAGGTGGCCCATGCGTTGGGGAGCACTACTAGAAGCATTAGCAAAGGCAGGATTTCTGTTATTCTTAAGGGGTGGGGTGCTCATTCCCCCCCCCCCCTTCCACCCACATTGTGTCTGGGAGTAGGGGCCACTGCCATTTAGGTTTCTTTCTCCCTTAATTTTATACTACTATTCAAATCTAAGGTATTTAATGAGATGCAGAGAACTTGTGTGACTTCGACTGAGGATCTCATTGATTTTGTGGTTGACAAATTAGGGCACCTACTCGTATGGAGTACTAAGAACATTGAACGATCTTATGAGAATGTCACAATTGGAGTTGAGAAACTCATCTTTATTTCATAGTATATCATTCCTATTTCAAGTCTATTATTACCATGTCTTACCTAAAGTAAAAGTATATGCAAAAATATGCAATTGATATACATGCTAGAAAGAGAGTGAACCGTACGATCATGGCATGCCACCATGACACATCAACTTAAAATCTAAACCATCTTTCTTTTAAGATGATGGATTTTGACCCAGGCTTTGTTAAAACAAGCTGAAGATTTGGGGTGTATATAAAGGAGTTTTGGTGTGACTCCAGGTAGTTGGAGAAGCTGATTGAGGAATCATTTTTTCTTCATGGCCATGGAGATCTCTACATCTATTTTTGGAATTATATAATTATTTTTCTAAGGCGTTTTTTGTTGTAAGGATGGAGAGGACAATGTGTTTTTGGTTCAAGGGATTTGCTCATGCTATTTTGTGTTTTTCCCATTTAAAAAAAAAAAATCAAAATAAACGTTTGATCTTCAATTGTCCATATATCCTACCAGATGACAACTTCAATCAAAAGAAAAACCGGCTCAACCCGGCCCTGTTGCATGCCCACTACAGATGATCAATTCTTGTATATTACTTTTTGGATTATAACTGCTAATCCACCGCTTTCATCCAGACGTCCACTCAGCCATCTCTCCTAATTGAAAAATTAAAATTCGATTATAATATATTATCATCATAATTAATTTCAATATTTATTATTAATTAAATATATTT
>NC_056569.1:26157378-26158922 GCF_013358625.1 Macadamia integrifolia | reverse complement strand
TTTTCTATTCCCTCGGCCTGGGTCAATACCTAGCCAGGTCTTCTTTCTTTTATTTGATTTAAAAACAAAAATACTTGTTATAGGAACAAGAACCACTTTGGTTAGAATGGAAATGAAGTGAAAGTATAATTAGAATAAAAACAAAATAAATGTTTTTATAATCATTATCAAAAATGATTGTGTAACTGACTAACTCAACAACATATTAAACATAGAAAATATATTTTTATTTTATTTTTATTTGAAATTTCACTGAAAATTTTGTAGGGACATAGTAAATTAGTTTACAAATTTAATATGTTTTTGAGTTTTCTATACAGTTGCTCTCTGGTTCACATCATTAGTTTCCATATTTTATACATTTTTTATTTGTTATACAATTATTCTTGATTCACATCTAACTAAATAGTGCCTTAATGAAATTATTTTTTCAGTGTCTTATGAAGAAAAAAAAATTCGCAAATTAGTAAAGGATGAAGTTCAGAGGTTTTTGATTATAAAATGAAAAAGGAATTGAGAGGACACTTATAGGCATCCACATTTAGATACAATGGCAAGTAGAGTGATGGGCAATATTAAACAAGGGTACTCTAAGAGTAGGCAAATGGGGGCTTGTTGCATATGATAGTTAGTAAGTTCCGAAAAGCAGAAGGTGGGTATGGAAATGTTTGGGGTATTTGGGTTTAGTGTTCATTATGGGCCAGCTATAGGGTTGGGTCAGAGCAGGGCAATATAGAAAATGAATAAGAGTGATTTTTGTCAGAGTTGTAATACTAAATATGGTCTAGAAAAGACTCCTTGGAAGTGCACATACTTTTGCCTTGTTATAAGGTGATGTGGCAACCCATAGAGGGCCACAACCTTCGGAAAAGGTTCCAAAACACCAGGGCAAGCCCTTAATCAACAAAAAACGTATGTCATTCTATTATAGATTTAGAGTTTCTATCCATTTATGCATTGGCATGTATCTTTTGTAGTCTTAGATTCTCGTAACTTTATCCTATCGTTTCTTTTATTTTATTTTTATTAAAATTTAAGATGAGAGGAATAAAGAAACCTTGGAATCTACATGTTCACAAAATTTTAATCATTTCTTAAGATTTGCTCGCCTAAACCACCTTTTTTTTTTGTGTATATTTATTGTTTTATTTTATGAATAATATGTGAAGGTTGAAGAATGCCATATTTACCTTTTATTGGGTACTCAATCACAAATTTTACTTTTCACCAAAAAAAAAAAAAAATCACAAATTTTACTAAGTTCTCTAGAAATAAAACAAATAGGTAGGTTTAGTGGATGACAATCCATAAGGAAAAATGATGAAAGGGATGCCTAGATTTGCCACACTGTGTATCAAATGGAGCAAAATTTTACCGACAGAGATTGATATCAAGGTCCTACAACTATCAAATTTCAATTGAATCGGAGTTGGTCACAATACAAAACAAAGCATGGAAAATCTAAAACCAAAGGGTTGATGGGACTACTAGGGCATGCATGGTCATATAAAGTGTGAGTAATGGTTTTTTTTTTTTTTTTTTTT
>NC_056569.1:26154802-26157358 GCF_013358625.1 Macadamia integrifolia | reverse complement strand
TTTTTGCTAAAAGATCAGATTATATTAAAGGAGAAAAAAAGAGAGGAAAATATGATACAAAAGCAAAGGCTGAGCCTCCACCTTCGGCAAAGCCATCAGCAAAGGCTCAGCACTGCTAAGAATAAAATCTATATCTAGGCCGCCCCCCTTCATCTGTAATCAGCTCATTGATCAACATAGGAGGCAGGGTAGCCTCATCAGAGGAGGCTCCAGATGAAGCCACTGTCTTTGCCAAGTAGTCAGCAACAGGATTAGCTTCCCTGAAGCAGTGAGTAATCTTCCACTCTACAGAGATCAAGTATGAAAGGAGATGGCACCATTCTTGATACACAAACCATGGAATGAGCCTGTGGTGAAAGAGGGAAACCGCTGCAGAGGAGTTGGACTCGATCCAATGGTGAGATATATGTAGGTCTTGAGCAATCGAAATGCCTTTAATCATGCTCCAAATCTCAGCTGAAAAGCTGGAATCCACGCCCAGGGAGAAACTAAAGCACCGCATCATTCTCCCCTGGTGGTCCCGAAAAATACCTCCGCATCCTGCACGACCAGGGTTGCCAAGGGAACACCCATCAACATTTAGCTTCACCCAAGTCTGGATAGGCTTGCACCAATGGACTTTCAGAATCCCTTGTCTGCTACGGGGAGCAGTACCAAGATTAAGTCTTCTACAGATAATGAGGTCCTCTACAGATTTGGGGTAGAATTTTTTACTACTACATAAAAAAGAAATCTCACTTTTAATGCCACGAAGGACTAATGTTGCGCTTCTCGATTTACCCTCATAGCGCCTCTGATTTCTTTCATTCCAGATCACAGCCATCGTAACAAGCAAACTGAACGTCCAACCCATCTTTAAAGACCATCCTTTGCCCTTGTTGCGCCACCAAACAACCATGTCTATCGCTGAATCTTTGCTGGTCCAGGCTACGTTAAACAAGTCTAAAACCTTCCTCCATAACTCAGTTGAGAAGCTGCAATCATAAATGGAAAGTAGACTCAGAGCTGAAGCCACATAGATCACGATTCACACCTAGAAGGAAGGTGAGTTCCTCCAGATTGAATTTTCTCATCAGTAGGGATCTTGTCATGCAACCAGCGACGACCCAGGGTAGAGAGCCTAGGCGGAAGGAATTTATGCCAGATAACCTTATCCCAAAAAACCGAAGATGATGGGGACCTAAGGGCATTCCAGGCAGACTCAACGGTGAAGTGCCCCATCGGATCTAAGCTCCAAATGCATCGATCCTCCATAGGCAGCGATGGGAGGTTTATGCCCTTGATTTTTTAGAAAATGTCCTTTAAAAAAAAGGGCTCTACTTGAGGCATCATCCAGCGACCTTCATCAATGAAATCTGACACTGAAGGAGCAGGATTGGGAATCACATCCCCCCCCCCCCAACTCCGATAGCTCCCAAATAGAATGAGTCTAAGTAGGATCCATTTGGTTGCAAGGGGAATTAAAGCATAAATAAGTGAAATTTTAAACATAAAAAATAAATTTTTGTGATCATTACCCCATGTGACTATATCACTTACTCCAAATCATTCTACATTTCGTTATTAAATTTTAATTTAATTTTCATCCAAAACCCTTTGCTAAAAATTATCATTATTAAACTTGGCAAGAAATTTATGTAGTTTAGACTTTAGACAATCACATGGGGTAATGATCATAAAAGTTTCCTTTTTAAGTTTGAAAATTATCACTTTTATTCTCTTTAAATTTCCTTTGCAACCAAACGTACCTGGGTTGACTTTGTTTTATATTTTGATAACCTACTTGTTTTGTAATTATTGTTTTAATCTAAGTAGATCTAAGAAATTGCCATTATTTATTTAGGGAATGGGCACTTGTCGCATTTATATATATCCAATACTTTTTTTTTTTTTTTTTGCAAAGAAATTGCATTATGAAATTCGTTATGTACCCAAATTTAATGAACATATTGTCTACATCATTTTCTCCATTGCTAAAAGTTTATGATACAAAGGTCCATTTTTCTGTGGTTATATATATTATCAAAATTTTCAAAAAAAAAAAAAAAAAGAGATAAATATGATGATGATAATAATAATAATAATAAATAGATATAGTAGAAAATTTTCTTATGAGATTGCGACGAGGTAAATACGTTAGGTGTTAGGTATAATGTATAAGACTTCAATGCCTTGGTCTAGTAATTCAGTTAGTCAATGATATATTAGTAGTATCAGTCTTCCGTTACATTTTTTTTGTTTGGTCTAAATCTCTTTAGACTATATTTCTATTCCAACTTTCTTAATAAAACAGATTTTTTAATAGGAAAAACAAAAAAAAAAAAAAAATGCTCCTCCCCAGTCTTGTTGAGATAAGCATTCTTTGAGGTCCATAAAATATTACCACTTGTCAAATTTCATATTCAAATTCAACAACGAATTTTCTATATATGTCCACAAATGCCTATGGCACTACTCTCACACAGTTTGAAATTTTAAAACTCTATTTTACAACTTGAAAAACTCTTCTTTTTTTTTTTTTTTTTTTTTTTTTTTTTTTTTTTTTTTTTTTTTTTT
>NC_056569.1:26141488-26154782 GCF_013358625.1 Macadamia integrifolia | reverse complement strand
AAACATGACATTTTTTTTTTTTTTGCAAAGAACCTAGGGTTCTCTACTTGGAAAACACTAGTTGAGCATGTCCCATGACAGAATTTTGGCCAACCAGATCTGTTCGGGTAGGCTAGATATACTTTGCTTTTTAAATAAATTTTTATTTTTTTCAAAAGAAAAAAGAGTGACAAATGTAATGTTGCTACGTACTTCACTATTTTGTTAGGAAGGCAAAGATAAATGGAGGGTTGCACTTGGTCTTTAATGGGGAGGGGATATCTCACCAAATTGAAAAAAGAAAAGAATGTGAAGAGTCATGCATTTGTTTGAGATTTTTAATGTAATCACAAGCGTACGAATCAGTGTAGCTACGGGTCGAACACAGGGAGAGCAGCCACTTTATTTTTTACTTCTTTTAATAATACGAAAGTGAACCGATTAATGGTTGTGATCTAATTCTAATTACTGTCCTAAACATATGTATCTAAAATAACGTCCTAACCATTCGTCATCTAAGAATTTAAAGACGCAAGCCACGCAATTAAAATTAAATAAATAAATAACTAAAAATAAACAACCCACGCAATTTTAAAAAAAAAAAACAATAAAGAAAAAAAATGCTGAAATAAAAATAAAGTAAAAGAAAGGGAATAAAGCTAGAGAGAGACTCACAAGTAGGTTTCTCTACTTAGCCCGAGGGATGCATCATAATATGAGCTTCCCTACTTGACCAGAGAGTCACTCTTACAAGGGTTACTCTACTTGGCATTAAGGAAAGGGAGACAATTAAAATAAAAGCAATAAATTGATGGTTCTATGGCTAGCAGGGGCAAAGCCAACACATACACTAGCCATGAACCTTGGGGGAAAGGGATAGCTATAATGTAACGACTGAAATTAAAATCCTAAATTAAGAAAGCAATGGTAGTCAGAAGATGGAATGAGAGGGGGGAGAGAAGACCATTGAGGGAGCCTACTTACTTGAACTTCAACCCTTGAACAGAAAACTTGATCGATTTGAGATACTACCAATACTAAAAACCAGATCTGGAATAAACCAAACCTAAAATTTCTAGTACTAGAGAAAACAAATCTAAAGAAAAAAAAAATGGAACTTGAAAGACATGTTTCATAGCTCGTTCTTGTCACCTATAACTAAGCCTAGAACTTGAACTTGAACTTGAAAATTACAACTTCAATTGCTTAAACAATAAAAATAAAAAAACTGAATCAAAAACAAAAGTGCTTGCATTAATTGAATAAAAAGAACTTACAAAAGTGTTTAAAGTATAAATCTAGAACTAGAGCTAGAGAAAGAGATAGAGCAGAGAAAGAGATAGAGCAACTAAAAAAAAACCTAGAAGAAGAATGAAGTGTCTCCCCTCCTCTTACATGAGTTGTATTTATAGGGAATGGGGAGGTAAGATAACAAATTTCTTTTTCCTAAAAGGGAGAAACCCACAATTGGCAATGAAATCTTTTGAGACCAAAAGTGCTAAGGTGGAGGAGAGAGAAGAGATAAATAAACTTGGAGAAATTTCCTATAATTTTTTTTGCTTATTTTCTTTCCTTTTTTTTTAATTTATTTCTTTTTTTTTTTTTCCCTCCAAGGGACGATTTTCCTTCTTGCTTGGTGTGATTTGGACAATCTTTTGGTGATGATGTGGAGGAGAGAGAAGATTTGGACAATATTTATTTCTCCATTTTTTTTTTCTTTCTTTGTTTTTTTTCTTCTCTTCTTACGCAGGAACCCCTTCCACAATTTTTCTTGCTTCTGATTTGATGTGAAAATCCCCTCCATGCCCTTAGTGCTTTAAGTGAGTGAAAAGTAGGAAATCTTCAATAAAATTCTCCAAAAAAATACAATCATGAGATTCGGAACTTGAGACCTCCTGGTGAGCAAGGGAATTTTGCACACCATAGCTCACCAACTATACTAGGTAGTTGTTGTTAAAGAGATATGACATTCGATAATGCTTAAAGCCTTTAAAATACAAAACCTGCAAAAAGAGAGTAAAACCCAAGGTAGCTCAATTCTAAATGTATAAAATACATGTTTTATTACCTTAGATTTCACACATAAATGTGCTTATCAGCATTCATATTAATTTGTAACTTAGTTCGAGCTGCTTTCATTTACTCACTATTTTTTCTCCTACTACTATTGTTCCTTTAAATTTAAGTCAGAGGCTTAAAGTGTTTTAAGGGAGAACTGGGTTGTGTTTGGATATGTATTTTTTATTTTTAGAAGTCTGGATATATATATATATATATATTTATATATTTATATATTTATATATAGCAAACAAGTTCTAGAGAGAGATAACGTCATGATACATACTAGATAATATAAACACATAATAAATTAACATTCTAAAAGAACTAGTAGAAAATAAGAACACAACGAGGGTCTGGGGGAAATTATACCGCCAAGTTTTAAGGTAAATCATCAAAATCAATATATTCCCCTCAATATTTTCCATGGTTTTATGTATCAGTTTCGGACTGGTTGTATTGTACCAGTATTGGTTGAGACCGAACTGGGATCAAGTACCGATAACAGAACCGAGGTAAAATTTTAAAAAATACCTATATTTTTTGAAAAAAAAGTAAAATTGACCGATCGAATCAACATGAGCCAATCCAAAATCTAGGATCGGCGTTTGAGATCGGTATCATATCCATAATGAATACTAATACCGATAACTAATCCTTGCTGGTTACAGAATCTTTTACGGAAGTCAATCTTCAAGCCAAAGAGTTACGACAACCCTTAAATTTTGTCTTGTACGTTTTTCTCATTCACATGGATCTATCCATGTACTGTATATAACGGTGAAATAGAACGCTATATCATTGGTACAAATACAATCAAGCACACGGGCCAATGGAAAAGTGCATGAGAACATCTTCAGTAAGAGGCAATACGATCTTTTTGCACCTGTTTTATCTAGAAATAAACACAGTCCAATGGATAACATTCTTTCTTCCATTTTGAAAATATTATCTAAAAGAAAAAAAAAAGTTCCTATACATCGGTCATAACAATCCCCACTAATTTTTTGGCATTGTGACTGATTAATAGATATGGAGAACTCCTTGCATACCACAAATTACATTTGGTGATGCCATGTTTTTTGAATGATAATTGTTTTTCAAATGTTTTCACCAAAATTTGAAATTTTTGAATAATTTTAAAATCTCTGTGACATGTGGACAAATCAGTTTCAATAATTGGTTATGATATGATTAACCAAACTTGGGCACTGTAAGACTGCCAATTGGCACTGTAAGGGAGTGTGTGCATAAGGATAAACACTGTCTCCTGAGAAAGAAATGGGTCCGACTACATAGATCTGATATTGAAATTCATCGTCCATGAAATGTGGGTCCTGCATGCCAAAAGTGGGTTCTGCACCCCAACTAGGGTAATCCCCAGGTGGGGACAGATCCAGATTCAAAGAGTCCTAACTAACATATCAATCTCTCCTCTCCATCAACTAATCTTTTAAAATGGATCAACTTTCTGCTGACCATGTCATAAGATTTAATTATATCATTTCCTGTATATGTTGTAGTGGACGTAATACCTAATATTAGATAGCATATATATTCACTCAATAATTAGAAATTCGCATGAAATATATATATATATATATATATACATGTCAAACATTTTCTATGAAAATAATATTCCAACACGCAATAATAAACGCTAGTCATTATTCATTATTTTTTATAAGACAAATAGATTCTTTGAAAAAAGAAAAAAGAAAAGATATTGATAGATCAGATTGTAACCTTGTTGATCGAATCTCTTCACCTTTGTACAGTTTTTTTTTTTTGGCTAAAGATTCAAGAAATTTTATTAAAAAATAAATAAATAAAGGAAAAAAATATGAGTGGAACTGAAAATTCCTCACCTTCAGCATTGCCATTAGCAGAGAAAATCAAGGCACTAATTATGAAATCTGAACCGAAGTCTAGATAAAACCTTTGTACAATTAATTACTTTGGAGATACGGAATGGTTCAGCAAGAAACCGGACTAGGTCTTCCAAATTTAATTAATCATTAACTTATGTTTTTTCAACTGACAATTAGTTCACTATAAAGTAGAAAGACAATTATTCATACAAAGAACCAACCAGCCCCAAATTAAGAATATTTCTTGGAGGAGAAAATGGAAGAGGTGTTTATGGCTTATTTTTCTTCAATGGATCTGTATTCAGAGCTAATAGGTGTTGTAAGGATTCAAAGAGAATCCCTCAAAATTTTACTTGCAAGTGGAAATTTAATGGCCTCCACAACCCTTGTCACCCTTATTCCCAATACTCTTCTCTTCTTGAGCAACATCTTCTCCATCAAATTACTGGTATTTGATTTCTTTGCGAAGTCTCATCTCTTACGTATTATTGATCCATTTTCTGTGGATTTCTTTGACTTGGTTCTCTGCATAAAAGAAGACATCCAAGTTCTCTCAGGGGTGAAGCTAATCTTCTTGCTCAGTTACTCTCTTGTTGCCCTCTTCTCCATCTTAACTCTACTTATCTCATCAATCATATCTTATTCTCATTCTAGTAAGAATTTGGAGTCCAAGGAGCTGCTTTCAAGGATTGGAAGAACATGGCCCATGCCTTTGATCACTTGGGTATACATAACCCTAATAGGTGTTTGTTATACTCTCTTTCTTGTGGGTCTTATAGGCCTTCTAATGGTGATTTCAGATGGTTTAATCGCGTCAGTGGTCGCCTGTACTGCACTAGGTATTCTCTCAATCTCTTTATTTCTCCATTCTGCAGTGGTTTGGATGTCAGGTCTTGTAATTTTTGTGGTAGAGGAGAGCTGTTATGGTAATGAGACAATTGAGAGAGCTGAAGAACATATGAAGGGAGGAACACTGCATTGGTTAGCTCTTAATCTTCTGTTCATGGTGACTGCCATTGTTATGCTTATTGCTTGCCAATTGTTTACGTTTAACCAAACAGCAGTAGCTGTCTTCATCATCGGATTGGTTATCATAAATATGATTTGCCTGTTGAAGATCTTCAGCTTCATGGCACATATGGTGTTCTACTATCAGTATAAGAAGAGTCACGAAGAGGACCTAGAATTGCCAATACAGATGGGGTATATTAGCTCAATCGTTGTTTTTGGTTAGATGCCCGGCTTGATTAATTAATTGTGTTTTTTGTTTTATTTTATTTTATTTGTGGACAAATGTTGTTTTAGTGCATTCTTGTAATGATCCAAGAATCACATATATGTTTCTACCAAAAAAAAGAATTACATATATGTTTTTTTATTAATTAATTTTTTTTTTTAGGTGGATTATATTTGAATGGAACAATATATTTTTTCCGGTGGATGAGTGAAATAATTAATAAGATTTTTTGAGGAAAAGGATCAGTGAAGAAGTACTTGAAGAATCTTGAGATAAATTTAACAAACGAGAGCTGAAATTATCAATCGAGATCATTTTTGGAAAAAAAAAAAATGATGAACAAATTTGGATTGGGCACTGGATCTCCTGGCAATGGCAAAGTAAGTACTAATAAAACCCAGTTAAGTTTTAATTTTAATTTTTCTATACTAACCGTTTAAGTCTTATTTGGTGAAATTCGAGCCAATAATTGGAATGTACTCATGATCTTAGTAGCACAAAATAAAAATTGGGAAAAGAAATGTGCAGATTCTTGCACTCTTGCTTTCACGTACCATCATGGGTCTCACAACCTCTCTCTTCATTAAATGCGTCCACCCTTACTAGACATTTCGATATTATAGTATGGTCCATGACCCTTTTTTCTCAGTAAAAAATATGGGTCAAGACCACGCCTCGATAACACCAACTCCACACAAAATAAAGATAAGCAATGAATCCCATAAAATATTGGAGAAATTTTTTCTTCCCACAAAATATTGAATAAAGTTTTCCTGCACTGTGGGTGCATGAAAAATGCAATCACCATCTAGGGTCATCAAGGGAGACTGAAGGTAAACCATCTCCTAAAATATTTAGTAGAACTTTGGCATGTAAAGTGAAGCTTTTTCTTCTTTAGTTTCCCATATAAGAAAGGTCAATAGTGAAAGCTGTCAGAAAAGTAGTGAAGGTAGGTTTCAAATTTGAACTTCGAACTCAGTTCTCTGATACATTTCCCCAGAGAAACAAGTTCTTTGTTAAATGTATGTTAAAATTATTATGAGTTAAACTACAAAGGAACACCAAATTTACTTATTTGGAATGGGAGTGGATTGTTTTAGAGTTTGAATCCTCTAAAACGGTTGTAAAGGGATGTGAGGGTCCAACCAGTCGGATGGACTCCGACACGAACCCCAACACATGGCCTGGGTACATCCGATGGTGGGACCCTCACTACCCTCTACGGCCACCATAGAGGATTTTGGGGGCATTGTTTTATTATCCTAATTTAATTCTTGTGGTCTATTGGAGAATTCAGAGCTCAAAAAATTATGGAACTCGAATTTTAATTAAATGCTTGAGAATAAAATAACTTTAAAATTATTATTATTATTTAAAACTTATCAAAAGCAGCTCAAATATTTGTGATGTGATAGATCTTTTTTTTTTTAGGGGGGGGGGAGAATCTTGTAGCCAAGTAGATCATAAGTCCCCTTATTTACATGTAAATTTTCAGTCAAAATAGAGTTTTTGAAGTCGCAAGATACAGTTTCGAAAATTCAGCACCATGGAAGAGTGCATATAAGTAGTTGAAGTACATTCGGTGTGCATGGATATACATAGAAATGCATGAAATGCATGCCAATATTTTGGAAGTTATTTGATTGAATAATTAGGGTCCAAAACTTGTTAACTGGTCAATCCACATTATGTCTTATCTATCCAACAATCAAAATAGTATCAACATCATTCCACTTGGTATGATGATGGACAGCTTTGATAAGTTTATTAATGTGGACCATGAGAATAAGGTTTCGCCAACTCTCCCCGCCCCCCCCCCCCCCAAAAAAAAAAATCTAATGAAATATGTAAAGTCTTTTAGCTGTGCAGACATTCTTGTAAAATATCATTTTAATGTGGAGACATTCTTGTAAAATATCATTTTAACTCATTAATTATTCAATTGAAGGGAGTTTTCAGTTATTTTGCCCATATAGATGGTAAACTGTCAATAATATCAATCTTTAAGTAATTGGTATATGTATAATGGATAAAGTTTTCCTTCACAAGTGGATGAATGATGGGATGTACGGTCTAGATGTAACCCCAATCAGTCCCCACCTCTTTCCCTTATTGTACGTGGTCACGGTAAATTAATTTTCATTCACCGTGGCCTTAGGAAAACTTGATTCATATATAATTCTTTATAATATTTTTGTTTATAATTTCAAAAAAAAAATCATTTCATAAGATTAAAAGTATTATAAATAATTTATAATATATATAAACCTGTGGAGTGATTGATCACGCTAGGATTTCTAGTAGCCGTTCTGTCACACCCTGTTCCTTACAGAACCGAACCGGTAACCGAGTTAACACCTGTTAACCCAGGATCATCTGATACAGTAACCATAGCATAGCATACATACACTCTAAACCAAGAAGATTCTGTATTTCAGCGGAAGTCTTACATGTATTTACCTGTAAATACCCCAATACTCTTGATAACCAAATTGTATTACATAATATATTTACATATGGGCCTGTAGGCATGATATATACACAAGAAAGACAATTTAAACATCTAGCGCACAAAAGGGATAACATTTCAAAATAATAAAAAAGAATCCCAGTATGGTATCAATGTTGCTAACCCGCAACACAGCTATCGCACGGGCACTCGATCTCATGCCCGAGATGGTGTGTTTGCTCCGGGTATGAGCTATGAACTCCATCCCGCGATATGCCCATAGGGTTGCCGGAGAAGGCCAGTCATAGGTACCGAAAAAGTAAATTATTTTTCCTCAACGACATTAAAGTAAATTGTTGTTTCTCAGCGACACTAAAGTAAATTACTGTTTCTCAGTGACATTAAAGTAAAATGGGCCTTGTCCTATATTAAATTAAAAGCAGCACGATTGGCCCTCTTGTTATATCACCAAAGTTACCGAAAGTCCTAATGATCAGCCGGGCATACTTCTAACCTCTACCGTTGGTACACAACCTCAGGCTTCCCCCCAGTGATATACCCAACACCTAAACCCCTGTTGGGAAGGGTCGAAGCACAATGATATGTCTTTCCTAACCATATGCTCCTATTTGAAATAGTACGACTGTATAGTGCCACTGAGTCCCATTCCATGGGCCACCAATGCATTCGTGTTCAAGCCAACTATGGCATCTAGTCTAGAAAAGATCATATTCAATAGTTTAAAGTCATCTATCTCATATCACAAGCAATAATAGGTATTTAGCAATTAAAGATATCAACATGTCAAATCATAAATGAATTTCATAATGCACATGTCAATGCATGCAATGGCACTCGTGGATGACTAGTCTACATAATAATGATATGATGACATGGCTAGTCTACAACCATAATGAAATGATGCAATGTCCTCTTCCCACTTACTTAGTTGTATACGAAGATCACCCTTGGTACAAAGAAGATCCGGTGTGCGATAATGCGAGTTTCTAGTACAACCTATCATAAAAAGAGTTAGGTTTAGTATATCTCCACTTTATGCTAATAACCAATGAGATATGATGATCCCAATGTGTTTAGAATCACTAGAGAAGATTGCCGAATAAATTTGAGCCCAATTGGGACCCAAGAAGTTGAGTTAGTGGGTCAACCGGTGGGCAAGGCACACACCAGTCCTTACTCGCCACTCGACTTAGGAACCCTACCTGGACAGGCAGGCCAGAAGCGATGGGCCAGGTCACCCACAGGTCTTGCTTGCCTATCGAGCCAGTAGCTCTGCTTAGACTAACGGGCTAGGTTACCCACCTGTCTTGCTTGCTGGTCAAGCCAGCAGCCCACCTAGGATAGGTGGGCACTGGATTGGTGGGTTTGACCATTCCCAGACACCCACCAATCAGAATCGAAATTTTGCTATTCTCTCCCATTCTTTATCCCACATTGGGGAAACCACTACGGGTTGCTTCGACCACATTTTCTATAAATCTAAGGCTCCAAATCATGATTCCAACCTAGATCTAAGGTCGATCGAAAGTTTTGAGCGTGGATCTTACCTCTTTGCTCAAGAACACCTCAAAACCCCAAATCTTCTCTTTAGCTCAAGAGATCAACAAATGCTTCACAAATCTTGCAAATCTTCCTCTAAATCCTTCATAAACAACATGTAGGACCTTTATTAAACCTTAGATTCACATTCTTAAGAGAAATTAATAAGATCCAAAGGATTGCTACCCAAACCGAAGGGTTTCACTTAGGGTTTTATAAGGGTTTAAGGAATATGGACTTTACTCACCTCAAATCATAAAAGCTCGCTGCCCACGGGTTGAAGCACATATACCCAGCCATGCCATGCACATAGCCGTGCAGCACATGCAAGCAGCCATGCCATGCACACAACTATGCACACCCATGCACACCCCTACTGCATGCTGCGCACCCCCGTCGCACAGCATGCTCGCCCCATCTGCATAGCATGCTCGCCCCCATTGCACGCATGCGCGCCCCTGCTGCACAATGTGCAAGCCCCCACCTCATGCTGTGCATGCCCCTGCTGCATGTTGTGCACACCTTCCTTACATGGCTATGCACACTGTGCCTGCACCATGCGCAGGTGGCCCGCACATCATGCACATTACCCGCACACCCGCCCATACACGCACCAGCTGTCCATATTGCCCTTACACCCATGCATTCGCACACCCGTGACATCACCCGTACTACCACCTAAACTTTCTCTCTCCTCCTGCTTTTTTGAAAACTACATTTTTTGGCTAAACCTTCTCTCTCCTCTCGCTTTTTCAAAAATTACCTTTTCTGACGAAACCTTCTCTCTTCTCCTACTTTTTTGAAAATTTCCTTTTTTAGATAAACCTTCTCTCTCCTCCCGTTAGTTTGAAAACTACCTTTTTCAGATAAAGTTTCTCTCTCCTCCCTTTTTTTTGAAAATCACCTTTTTCTGGCTAAACTTTCTCTCTCCTCCGGATGTTTTGAAAATCACCTTTTTTCCAGCTAAAAATTCTCTTTTGTTTCAGTTTTTCTAAAAACCCCCTTTTACCCACTGGACAAAAGCCCTCCCCACCCTTTTTTTCCTTCAACCCCCCCTTTACCCATTGGAAAAAAATCATATCCCCTAAATTTAGGTAAGAGCCCCCTCTTTCATCCACTGGATAAAGGGATTTCCCCTCTCCTATTTGGCCTGAAAAAACTATAAATACACCCCCACCCTTAGGAAAAACACAACACACCAGAATCCCCTTTTCAGAGTAAAATTTTCCTCCACTCCCCTTTTGATTTTCTTTTGATCTTTGGAGTGATCTTCGTCAAGATCCAAAAACTCATTTGGATCTTCGCAGTGTTCTTTGGGATCTTGAAGATCTTCAATCCAAATTCTTAGTTAGATACAGTTTTTAGCCAAAAATAGTATGTCCTTGAGCCACCTCCCTTGAGTGTTCTTGAGCTTTCTTAAGCATTCTTGAGATAGAAACCCCCCTTTTTTGAGGTTCTTCAGATCTACAAAGAGATTTTTGTTAAGATCTGAAACTCTGTTCGGATCTTCAAAGTGTTCTTTGGGACTTTGGAGTTCTTCAATCCATTTTTAGGTCATCCCATTTCTCTTCAGATATAGCCTTTCCTAGTCGAATCTCTATCCGGGTGTCCCTGGAATCTTTTCAGAAATAGCCATTCCCAGTTGAAGCCTTGCTGAAGTGCCACCTCAGCCTAGCCTTCCCTTAGCCTATACCCAGTGAAAGCTCTGTCGGAGTGCCACCTCATCCTAAGCCCAGAAATAGCCTTCCCTAGCCGAAGTTCTATCCAAATCCAAGCCTAGGAATAGCCTTCCCTATGCCGAAGCTTTGTCCGAATCCAAATCTGGAAATAGTCTTCCTAGCCGAAGCTCTATCCGAATCCAAATCTGAGAGCGACCATTCCTAACCGAAACTCTATCGGGATACCATCACAATTAGCATCTCTCAAGAAAGGAAGTTGGAGGTCAAGACCATCTTCCCCTGAGCCAGGAGAACATGAAAGACAATCCTAGTAGGTACCAATCAGGGGCCCACCCCTCTTGACCCGAAACAGGGGTCAAATTCAGGTATAATCTCTCTCCTCATTTAAGCATAATGTAGATATCTAAGAAGCCTTGTTTTAGTGTATATAATATTTTGAATTATATTAATGTATATATGTGTGATAACTTAGCCATACATATAGAATAGTAATAATTATGGAAAATGTTCATTCTCAAGCATCTAGCAAGAAGACCGATTGAATTGGGCAGATTGGGTGCTTAACACCTTTGCAACTGTGTAACCTGACACTTACCCTAAATCTCTAGACCAGACCAAATTTTGAGTCCTTTTCTCAAGAATCGGGCCCACCCCCTGGTCCTAGGTCCATAACCCTAGGTGGTGACTCTAAACCCCATTTGTATGATCCTGATCCCCGAATTAAACCATCATCAAAACCCCCGTCTCAAATGATAAATTTTACACTCTTACGAAATAGGCCTCCATATATCTCCAAGCGGCGATACGGCGGTATGGGGCTTGCAAGTGAAGAACACAAGACTCGAACCCCTCCCCCTCACATGAAGGTGAAGAGAGAGAGAAGAGAGAGGATGGGGATGCATAGTCTATTCTTCTCTGGCCGTTACCCTCACAGTGGCAACTCTACTGGGGATAAATGTCAAGCTTCCAATACTAGATGCTACCTTTAAATGCAAGAACATTTTTCACCACATTTTTTTGAAAACGTGTTTGGCTAACTCCATATTTGTAATTGTATTCACTAACCACATCATGCATCGTGCTCGAAGTGAAATCATTTGGCGAGGGACTCCCTGTCATACCCGCACCTTCAGGGAGATCAGCGCATGTCATGGAGCTCTAAGAGCAAATGATACCCACTTCTTGTACAAGAAGAGAGAATGGGAGAAGAAGATAAGGCTCACCTAGAGTCTACCGCTTTCTATTGATTTGAAAAGCTTCATTTGCTCCCTCCTATAAGAGCCAAGAGCCGGAGAGTTGCATGAGCTTAAGCCCCATCCTTTCAAAGGAAGAAGTGTGTATGCAAAACAGAGGAGAGCATAGTGGATGATGGCTTTTGTATATTGTGACCGAACCAATTGTAATGGGAAGGCTCATAAAGGTGGTCAAAGATGTGACTGAGGTACCAGGATGGAATTCCTCAATAGGATCAAAAAGATAGACTTCATAGAGAGAGGATTGAGCAGTCTACACCAATCTTCACCCCTCAGAAAATTCAGCTTCTGAGAGTACGAGATTGATCAGCTGGTATTCATGAAGAAGCGGGCACCTGTGCAGAGGAACCATTGCGCCACTAAAGAAATAGCAGCAACTTTCTCTGAAGGCGAAGAAGGCCCTTTGTCACACCTCCTCATCCATCAAGCCACTGAACCACTTCTAAACTGGACAAGCATTGGAGAAGACTTTAAGTTTGCTCATGCTTTTGAGTCAACCAGCCTGATCACCCCTAGTGAAAGTATCAAGCCAGTTATTGAGTTTGTAGTTGAGTCCGTTGTTTGTGATTCTATGTCAATCTCCCCTCTTGAGAAGCATCGAGAGTCCTTGTATGTCGAGTCTGTTACTCCTTCTTTCATAAATGAAATTTTAGATTCTGAGTATGACTTACCTCCTTTTTCTGATGATGATCTTAATAAATATCAAAAATTAATAAAATAATGCAAACCAAAGAAAGCCCAACCCATCCGTGAGGATACTCAGGTTATTAATCTGGGAACCAACCAATGCCTTCGAGAGGTAAAAATTAGCACTACCCTTGATGACGAAGAAGCAGAACAGATGAGTAATCTTCTGAAGGAATTCACTGAGGTCTTTGCTTGGTCTTATAAGGATATGCTTGGTATCGACCCTAACATTGTGTAGCATCGATTGCCGACTTACCCCTGGGGCAAAGCCGTTAAAATAGAAGCTCCAAAGATTAATACCAGAATGGTGTGAGAAGATTAGAGAAGAAGTTGTGAAGCAATGGAATGCAGGGTTCTTACAAGTGGTGAAGTACCCTTAATGGTTGGCCACTATTGTACCAGTACCAAAGAAAGATAGAAAGGTACGAATGTGTATAGACTTCTAAGATCTTAACAAAGTAAGCCCGAAAGATGACTTCCTATTACCTCACATTGATGTATTGGTGGATAATATGGCAGGG
>NC_056569.1:26141310-26141468 GCF_013358625.1 Macadamia integrifolia | reverse complement strand
CCACTCCGTGGGCAACCTATTATTACAAGGTGATGCCTTTTGGATTAAAGAATGCTTGGGCAACCTATCAAAGAGTAGCCATGGCCATATTACATGGCATGATGAAAAAAGATGTGGAAGTCTATGTGGACGACATGATAGAAAAGTCAAAAGATCGG